>NC_060119.1:827015284-827319617 GCF_021461395.2 Schistocerca americana
GATAAAATGAAACTTTCTCGACGCGTGCTATCACTTATTGACTAACTTTTATGCTTGATCAGATATTAACATGTTGGTTACATTTTCGATAAAGATCGAATTAATAAAGAAATTGGACATAAAATAAGGTAAATGAGTTCTTATTTAATAATGGCTTCCAATGGACGAGGAAAATGCTCTGTTATTTGCAGCTGCTCTCTTAGCTGTGACGAATAATTTCTGGTAGAGCGAAATTTATAAAATGTTCAAATGTGTGTGAATTCCTAAGGCACCTAACTGCTTAGGTCATCGGTCCCTAGACTTACACACTGCTTAAACTAACTTATGCTAAGGGCAACACACACACCCATGGCCGAGGGAGGACTCGAACCTTCGACGGGAGGGGCCACGCAGTCCGTGACACGATGCCTCAAACCGCGCGGTCAATCCGCGTGCCGAAATTTATAACTTTTAGGTAATAGTCATAAATAGATAAGCCTTTTGCTAAACAATACAGAATTTCATTGTCAAATCGTATGTTACCTACGATGATATGTCTGTAATTTAGGATTTTATGTGTGGAAGGGGAAATCACAGCCGTCGATGATAAAAGTGAAACTTCGTGGACAAGTGAGATCATACAACAGCCAATGTAAAATTTCCATCATTTTTGTGGTTGATAAAATATTAACATAATTGGCCATACTTTCGACAAAGAGCAAATTAATGAAAAAATCGAGCACCAAATATATTAAATGAAGTCTTACAGGGTATATGAAACTTCTGCTTTTGTGGAACCCTTACAAAAGTATCAAACAACAAGTATAAATTTCTGTTTGTAATATTGAAAAAATTGACAAAGAAGGCCTCCCGTAAAAAGTGGAAAGTGATGGTTCATGTGGATTTATCGCGACTTTTCCAATTCTCCATCGGTTCTTTACCTTTTTAGTAATGAATAGCTGAGGGGGTGTCATGACAACGAAAAGATTAATTATCAGTACCACTGGAGAAGAGCAAAAAGCAGCACTTCACAGTGTTCACATCAAACACGGTGCAGAGCGGCTGTCTTACCGAGGCAGTGCTTGCCGTCGGCGGCGAGTCGCAAACCCTCCTTGCAGGCGCAGCTGTAGGAGCCGGCAGTGTTCACACACTGCTGCTCGCACCCGCCATTGTCCGCGATGCATTCGTCCACGTCTGAAATGAAAAAAAAAAGTGTCGTAGTAGAACTACAAACGCTCGAAACTGTGTTTCAAGTTGTAAAAACAGACAGGCAATAAATATTTATCGTCAAATAAAGATGCGATCCGTATCAATAGACATTTGCACTTCTTAACCAGTTCTGGGAGCATCATAGGGTACGGCATTTTACATTTTTCTCGTTGAATGCTGATACACCGACTACTGATGAAATGACAACTGCTTAACAATTGCTTTGGAAGAAGAAAATTTCTACGGCGCTGCGGCCGGCAACGCTTGTATAAGACAACAAGTGTGTGGCGTAGTTGTTAGATCAGTTACTGATACTACAATGGCAAGTTATCAAAATTTAAGAGAGTTTGAACGTGGTGCTGTAGTCGGCGCACGAGCGAGGGGACACATCATCTCCGAGGAAGTGATGAAGTGGAAATTTTCCCGTACGACCATTTCACTAGTGTACCGTGAATATCAGGAATCCGGCAAACCATAAATTCTCCAACGTCGCTCCGGCCGGATAAAGATCCTGCACCAACGACGACTGAAGAGAATAGATCAACGTGACAGAAGTGCAACCCTTCCGCAAATTTCTGCAGATTTCAATGCTGGGCCACCGATATGACACACCGTGCGAACAATTCAACGAATAATCGTCGATATCGGCTTCTGGAGTCAAAGGTCCACTAGTGTACTCTTGTTGACTGCACGACGCAAAGCTTTACGCCTCGCTTTGGCCCGTCAGCACGGACATTGGACTGTTGATGATTGGAAACATGTTGATTGGTCGGACGAGTCTCCTTTCAAATTGCATCGAGTGGATGGACGTGCACGGGTACCGAGGGCCCGCCTAGTTGGCCGTGCTAGCTAACGCACGGTTTTTTCGGGCGGGAAAGAGCGCCGGTCCCCGGCACGAATCCGCCCGGCGGACTTGTGTCGAGGTCCGGTGAACCGGCCAGTCTGTGGATGGTTTTTAGGCGGTTTTCAATCTGCCTCGGCGATGCGGGCTGGTTCCCCTTATTCTGCCTCAGCTACACTATGTCGGCGATTGCTGCGCAAACAAGTTCTCCACGTACGCGTACACCACAATTACTCTACCACGCAAACGTAGGGGTTACACTCTTCTGGTGTGAGACGCTCCCTGGGAGGTCCACCGGGGGCCGAACTGCGCAATAACCTGGGTTCCGTGTGGGGCGGCGGAGGGGTGAAGTGGACTGCGGTTGTCGTCGTCGGGTTGTGGACCACTGCAGCTGTGGCGGGAACGGAGCCTTTCCGTCGTTTCTAGGTCCCCGGTTAATATAACATAGCATAACATAACGGGTATGGAGATCATCTCATGAATCCATAGACCCTGCATGTTAGCAGGGCACTGTTGAAGCTAGTGGAGGCTCTATAATGGTGTGGGGCATGTGCAGTTGGAGTGATGTGGGACCATGGATACGTTTAGATACGACTCTAATAGGTGACACCTACGTAACCATCCATTCATGTTCACTGTGCATTTAGACGGACTTGGGCAATTCCATCACGACAATGTAACACCCCAAACGTCCAGAATTGTGAGTGGCTACAGGCACACTCTTCTGAGTTTAAACACTTCCGCTGGTCACCAGTCTCCCCAGACCTGAACATTATTGAGCATATCTGGGATGCTTTGCAACGTGGTGTTCAGAAGAGATCTCCACGACCTCATATTATAACGGATTTATGGACAGCCCTGCAGGATTCATGTTCTCAGCTCCCTCCAGCACTACTTCACTACTTCAGACATTAGTCGAGTCCATGCCAAGTCGTGTTGCGGCTCTTCTCGCGAAACAGTTTTTTGGAATAGTCACGCAACATATCTGAATGCATATTTGTGACCCACTTTCGACCTAACTAATCAATTGCAATCAGATAAATGAATTGATGTACGAGTGATTGACAGTTTCCGTAGTAATCTAAAACAGATTTTATTAGAATGTTGGTTGGAAATATGGGAATGTTTTGAAAGCAGATTGGGCAATACGGGAACGGAGCCGAGCGCCGGAACCATCAGAGATCCCACTGAGGACTTGCTAGAAGGCCAGCGAGGGGAGGTGCTCATTGCTAGTGCCGCTGTACCATGCTGATGGAACACAGTAAGGACATCGTGTGAAGACCATTTGCACAAATGTTGTATTAGGTGGGCAGAGGAGGAATCTCTAGCGAAAACCACTACCGTCAGACGAACATAGAAAGCGGACTTTTCGGACGGACGCTGGACATTGCTATCTTGCAAGAGAAAAGAGAACCCCAAGCTCAAACTTTGAAAACCATGGAACGCAACCGAAAGCACAAAAAGCTTTGTTTAAGGACATAATACATACGGATATTGGTTCATATAAACTTTGGCTAGGATGACTGAGAACCACGACAGTACTGGAGGCTGATTGAGAGAGACAAAAGCAGCGAGAAATAATTTTTTTCTAGAGGAGAGTGGTACAAAAGAAATCGTAGATTAACCGCGAGAAGGGGACCTGCCCTCTCCAAGGAGCATTTTGAACGGTCGGAAGATTCAGTTCCCAGACTGTCAAGCTGAACATTTACCGAAAAACACAGAATACTGGGGTTTCCTTTTCAGACGCTCTTGTGCAGAAATCACTTCACTTCTTCTTCTTCTTCTTCTTCTTCTTGCTTGTTATTCAACTTCAGAGCTTGTCATCTCACCTCTTGTTTTGGAGCAGTGCTTCCGCTCCGGCGTCTTCGCCAGCTTCAGCCACCAGCTGATCTGATGCGTTTGGAGGACTTAGAACAATTTTGGGCCATACAACGCTTAGCGTCAAATGAGTGCCGCCGCTACTGCCACTGACTCAGTTTTTCCCTGATCGTCTTGTTAGATTCATAAGATTAGCAATCGCACAGGTTACCATTATTGTATATTATTAAGAAGTTACCACAGGTCGCCATTATTGTGTATGAAGCATTAATTGACAACGAGAGAAACTGAACTCCATTAATTGCTAATTATCTAACATCTGATACACAAATAGATCCAAATAATTAGACTACGCATATCAGTTAACATTTAATCGACCTCACCAACAAGGAACGTTACAAATAAACAGTACGTGACACTAACGAGCGGTCTATCCGAAACGTAAGCGGTGTCTGAGCTAGAGCTCAGTCCGTATGGATAAATATGCTGCTCTCTGTCTGTAGGCTGATATAGCAGATGGCATCTCAGCTATAGGACGACATTGTTTTCTACAGTGAATGACTAAAAGACATCATACGATTAAGCACGATCAGGGAAGGAATTATTTTTAGCTAGGCCACACAGAACTGGCAAAAAATACTAGAGTAAGAACATTAAGGCTACCGAGACTGCATTAGAGACGCAATGCAACGAAACCAAATAATGTCACTCATACCGCATGTTAGACACATAGGATTACGAATATACCTTACATCGCAAATGGAATCTCTCTTGCTCAAAAAGTGGTAGACATTAGCCGGCCACGTCATCCCCGTGTCGCTAAACAAGAAGAGCGACTCCTGAGTTAACCCGAAAGAACACATAGACCGTGTTTCACATTCTGAAGGAATGATTAGGCATTAGAAAAACGGCATCACAGCATTCGAAAGTTCGTCAGATTCCTAGTGATGTGAAAGTTATGGTGATTCTCGTGTTCGATTTTGATGCTGATATCCTAACGCATGCCGTTCCTCAACACTGTCAACGAGCTGTGTCCAGTTTTTGGACTCAACCGGAGGAAGGCTGCCAGAAATACGCTGAAACACTTTCTGCAGAAACTACCCGTCATTTTTCAGGACAATGCTCGGGCACACGGAGCGCCAGCTGTGACAGATCAGTTCCATCATTGTGACTGAGAATTGTTGCAACATTCGCCAAACTCCCCAAACGTATGCCCTCGTCGCTTCTATTTGATTCCTGAAATGTACGACGCACTTCCTGCTATTCGCTTCAGGAGTGCTATCAACGCAACTGGCGCTGTTAACGACATCCTTCGACTTCTAAATCGCTGGCAACGTGATACACAAAATGCTCGTCGCTTTAAGTACAGTAAAATTTTCAAACATATATCAGTTGTAAGTAAATAGCTGTCACTATTAAAGAGCCAACACCCATACGAGCAAAGACTGAAGAAGGCGTCTGTTGTCGGAGTAACTACTGTTCTTGCAGACCAAGGAGGTTTTGAAATTTGTGCAACACGCAGAGAAGTTAAAACTGCGGAAAGGAAAAAAGTGCAGTAGTTTTCCACGAATTGATTTAGGATTCGCCAACGTTTCAAAATTCTCACAGAAGCGTTGACCGCGGCACGCTATAACGGAGGAAGAAGTTGCTGTGCAGCTTCATTCGCTGAACCCCAAGCAGGCTGGAGGCAGCGATGGCGTCACGAAGCTCCTGCTGAAGAACCTTCCGCCGGGATTCCACCGGCAACTTTCCGATGTTTTCAACGAGACCCTCCGATCAGGTGTCTACCCCTCTGCGTGGAAACAAGAGGAGGTTGTGGCCATTCGAAATCCGGTAAGGACCCAAGCCAGGCATCCAGCTACCGACCCATCAGCCTGCTTCCGTCCCTCTCGAAGGTGTTCGAGAGGCTGTACACGAGAAGACTGATGCAGCACGGCACCCAGGAGGGCATCATCCCGGAAGAGCAGTTCGGTTTTCGAGAGGAACATCCCACTTTCCACCAGCGGGTGGTAGAACCGGCGATGAGGGCACTGGAAACAAGGGAATACCTTGGGGCACTGTTGCTCGACGTTTCCCGCGCGTTTGACGCGGTGTGACACGACGGTCTCAAGATCATACGTTTTGAACAAGGGATACTGACGTCCCACATGATGCTACTGCGGCCGTACCTGACTGAACGAACCTTTAACGTGACGGCCGACGACGGTACGTCCACAGACCGGCACATACGTGCAGGAGTGGTCGGTACTCTGCCCCTCGCTGTACTCACTGCACACTACCGACGCCCCGAAAGTGGCAGGAGTTGAACTGGCGCTGTACGCGGATGATTCGGCCCTAGTCACTCGCAGCATGAACGCCCAAGTGCTGAGAAACCGCCTCCAACGCGGGTGCGACGCCTTAGGCTCATGGACAACAAAATGGCGGCTGAAATTCAACGCCACGAAGAGCTAGCCAGTTGGCTTCACCCGAAGACATCTGCCGCCAGGGCTTACACCAGTCGAAATTCTGGGAGAACCTATCCCATGGAGTGGAACGGCGAAATATCTAGAAGTCGCTCTAGACAGTAGGCTCACCTGGAAGCATCACATCCGTGATGTGAAAGGGAGAGCAATAGGACGCCTTCGCACCCTGTATCCGCTGCTAAACCCGCAGGTCATTGCCACCGCAACACGGCATCACGCTATACTTAACAACGATCCGTCCACTGTCAGAGTATGCGGCCGTGGTCTGGAGGAAAGCCACAGATGCTCACATTGTGACTCTGCAGCGGATACAGAAGCCCGCTCTGAAGACTGCCATGCATCTTCCGAGGCGCTTCTCGATGCGCCAACTCCACGAGGATACCGGGATCCTGCCTCTCCGAGACAGGTTTCGCGCCATCGCCAAGAAGTTCTACGGGAAAGCGGGACACTCCGGCAACCGGCTCATCCGAGGACTGGGCCAACAACCTCATCACAGGCCAACCATGCGTTTACTGATCCCCACCAGAGTATGTCTTTCTCTTTTTCAGGTTCCACCAGCAAGGACAAATTAACAAAAATGGTAAGATCTATTCTCTCCCCCCTAGGAACCGCAGGAATGACGAATTTTGTCCTAACTGCACCATCTCGAGCCAAGGATTGGCTCGTTTTTTCAGCGTCAGCCTCAGCCTCAGCGACCGACAAGATATAACGTCTAGCTGGGAAGCTCATGTTATTCGTTCAGCCGACCAATTCCATACTAGAGACTGCATTTCTCTACCTAACGTCTACGTGGGGGACTAAGTCCTGGAATGAGTCGCAGTCGAGAGTAACGAACGGTTCTCAACATTTTCTCCTACAGAGAAAAAGGATGAACACGAAGTCATTCCCAAAACATACTGTACTCTGAGATCCAGGTACTGATGACAGCAGAGGCGCGTCCTCGCATAATCTGTATCGGCAACTGTAAGCTCTAGGGAGGCTTCCTTACCCTTGATTGCTCAACTACCGTTTACAAATAACAGGGTTTGGTCGGACTGTACTGACAAGTAACACGACTGATCAACCGAGATGACGTTCCTCCACGCACCTTGTCTGTTACGCTATAGCGTCAGTGAGGAGATTTAAGCGATTCTGACGTATAGGGAAAAGGATAATACAGCCGTACGTCGTTACACTACAAGAAACATAACGGCAGGATTTCCGTATTATAACATCGTGTTATGAATGACGCAGTGTAATATCTCCATCGAGCACATTAAAACACAATATGAATTGCAATTCATGCTGCATAATCACTGGGCACGTACGAGAGGCCTACAGTCCAAACAAACGCGCAGTGGCCTAGAGAGTCGGACATCTTTGGCAGCTGGTAGATTGCTGTGGCGAGAAAAGACGCCGCAGCAGGTTCTTTGTGCGGGCTACCGCCTTCCGCCTCAATAGCCGGCAGAGAGGAGCGCGCGCTAAGACAGAAAGTTCATTAAGGGAACAATGGCGCTCCCTGGCTCACATATACCAACCAGTGAGCCAGCAAGGAGCGCGCCATTGTCTCTTAAGGCTGTGGGTACCTCCCTGACTCTGTCGGCAATTTGAGTTATTAGGAAACACTTTCAGCAAACCCATCACCGACCGGTGATGAAGTATAGGTAGCGTAGTGTGATGTGGCACATACGAGAAGCCTACCGTCTAAACAACTCCGCAGCTGCATAGAGAATCGAACACCTTTGGCAGCTCGTAGATTGCTGCGGCGAGAGAAGACTCCACGAGTTCTTTACAACACTGATGTTCCATTACTGGTTCTGTACAGCGAAACATTTTAAAATTTCTTCTAGTGTCGATCACTGTCCGATATTAACAGTTTTCAGAGGAAATAAGGCTGTGCAGACGGTCTCCCTGGTTCCCAACGGTAAAATAACAGTACAGAACAGAAAACTGTAAGCAATTAAGTCGAATGAAATTAATTGGTCCTATATAATTCACCAATATTAAAGTAATGGGCTCGTTATGTACCAGGTTCTTTTTAGGTTTGAAGGTCGGTTTGGAGAAAAATGGGAAACAAGGAAATAAAAATTTTAAGAAAAACAAAAATAAGAGACATAACAGAATTGAAGAACATGAAAGATATGATGTGAAAAATCGTAAGTTAATAGAATACAGAGACGGGAGGGGGGGGGGGGGGGGTTGGTTGGCGCTTTAAACAGTACATTCGTTGTCGTAATACGATACGGAAACAGAGCGATTTATCTGACGTCCAAAAGAACTTGATTATTGGCTTTCGGGCCAGGAGATGAAGCATTTCCAAAACGGATAAGTTGGTAAGCTGTTAGCGTACCTGTTTGTTTACAGTTAACTGTGCGTGGCAAAATGGCGCTATCCAAACATGGCGTCGAAACAACTGTGCTGCACCACAGATGTGAGGGGTGAGGATGGCTTTTGTTGAGCAATGACCACTCAGGTTAACTAAGCGGCTACCAAGTGTCTTCTCAACGACCATTCAGCCTAACGTTCATGCGCATAGACCTCCGCAGCAGGCGCCTGGTTCGTGCACCCATGCTGACTGCTGTTCATTGGCTACGAAGGCTGGAATTTTCACGCCAGTACCTCACCTGGACGTCCACTCATTGCGACATCTGGCCTTTCCAGATGACTGATATCCGCTGGCATGTACGACGTGAAACATCTAAAAGCAAACAGCCTGCAAAATCGTGGGAAGGGTCCAGGCCAGAGAGGCAACTTCATGGTCTCGGGAATGTTTCTGTGGGATTCCCTCGCTGACACCATTATTCCGGAAGGCAAAATTGATCAACACAAGTATGTATTTATCCTAGGTGATCATGTCCATCCCAACATACAGTCTGTTTTTCCACTGCACGATGGCATCTACCAGCAGGACAATGCAACATGTCGCACAGCTCGCAGTGTACATGCGTGGTTCGAAGAGCACTAGGATGGTCTTACCGTACTCCCCTGGCCACGAAATTCCACGTGTTGAAACCCGATAGACAATCTGTGGGACCTCCTCGATCGGGCTGTTCGTGTCATGGATCCTCAGTCGAGAAACCTGGCGCAGCTGGCCACGGCACTGGAGTCGACATGGATCCACGTCCCTGTCGGCGCCTTCCAGAACATCACTGGCTCTCTTCCTGCACGGCTGCAGCGATCCTCGCCGCGAAAGGAGATCATTCAGTCTTTTGACTGATGGTCCCATTAATGTGGCTGGACGGTGTATAAGTGGGAAAAAAATCTACAGGGGGAAAGTGCTGAGAGAACCGCCTGAAACGGCAACCTAGCAATGTTCATCGCATTTCTTATGGGGCACAAAGACTGAATGCAGCAGCGCACCAATTTTTACTTGTTTTGATTACTGATCGCCTACTATACTGGACGGAGTACCATACAGTGAACGCAAATGAAACGTAATAAATATATTTTGACGTTGAATCTTATATAAAAATAGCTTCACGAAGGAGTGCCAGCATGAGAACACAAGGCAATATTTCTAGGTAATCAAAGGAATGTATCTGTTTAAAAAAAGTAAATTACCTTGTTCATATTTAGCCCGAAGTACGTGTCTGGTATAATAAAGTTAGCTAACATATATTTTTTTCGGTTATCACTTACACAATTACATCACCGATTGTCTGGTCACCACAATGTGTATGTCCGTGGAAAACTTAAAATATGGCAGTAATTTGGAGCATCTTATAGTATATAGCCAAGACTTAACATTACGTCTGTTTTGTTAGGTGTCTCCCTTTATCATTTAAGGTCAATTTCACCACGTTTCATTGAGAAAGTTCACCACTGTCTTCTTGCTTCCTTGTCCAGACTGAGATTATGTTTCATATCTAACATCAATACTGATAAGAAATTGAGAACTAATGTATCTTTCCTCTGTTGGGGATGAATTCTAGTTGTGATGTGACAGTCCTTACTACATGCTTAGCTTTATGTCTAATTAAACGTAAGGTATGGAGAGGATAGGTAAAGGAATATTACTTCACTAGATACAAGAGTTAGATTAGAAGCCATCAGTGAGTCATGAAAATACTCCTTAAGAAAGTAGAAGTGCTCGAAGAGACTGGAGATGAAAAAGGAAAGGACTTGCAGGAACTCTTACTACTGTTGATCAAATAATCCAACAGCTAAGAAAGAGAATAAATGTGAAGTGCATCAAGGTGAATTGCAGAAAATTTTATCTTAACCGGTTTTCACTGCAAAATGAAGAGACGAAGAAAACTTTCTAGCCCCACTTCTAGACTAAAACATCGATGAGTCATAAAGTAAAAATTTCATTCCACTCTGCGCCGTGACAAAGTAGAATGTTTCCGTAAAGCTAGCCTTAGGCACTTGACTCTTGAGCTGCAAAATAACATACCATTAAAATCTTGAAAAGTTACTACATATAAGGGAAGTCAAATGAAAAAGAGACAGGTGGAAAAAAGTAAGTAAACTGTTTATTATTTGAAAAGTAATCGCGGTGCTTCTCAATACATTTGTCCCAGTGTGAGACAAACGACCAATGGCTTCATGGAAAAATATCTGCGGTTGGCTATTAAACCATTATTGTATTCAGACGTTCTAGTGAGTCGACGGCCACAAATATATTTTACAGGACTCCAAAATTATGGAAATCACATGCGGATACATGGGGACTGTATGGAACATGTTTAAGGGCTTTCCAGCGACACTTATGCAACGTACTCGAAACAACCTTGGCAACATGTAGAAGTCATATTAAAGAAAATGGATGATTAACAACTAATCAAATCTCATTAAAATTGTTTGATCTTATTTATTGCCTTTACTGACTTGTGGAGCAACGTGTGATATATATCATAAAAGCGGAAGTTTGTGTATGTGTGTGTGTGTGTGTGTGTGTGTGTGTGTGTGTGTCCTTGTGTGTGTGTGTGTGTGTTTGACTCCTTCAGATGAAACGGCTGGATGGATTTGGATGAAATTTGGAATGGTGAACCACAATCACATTGGCTACTCTATACATACCTACCTATCAAATGCGTGGGGATGAATAAGAACTGCAGCCGACGAGACCCGAATATCCATGCTTTATTCATCCAGTATCAGAGAATGGGAGCACTTAGTGACTTGCAGCGAACTTTACACATGACATCAGACCTTTACGAAAATTTTCCTCACTGCCAATCCTCAGAAAATGACGTAACGAAAGAAGTTTGTAGCTTACGACATTTTCGCTATTGATGCAGTGAAACTGCTGCATGAAACACGACGTTTTAATTTACTACTTCTGTATTACTGACTGTATCCGCGACACCCTTTATTTCAGACAGTGTCCGCATGTACCACTGAACGTATCAACAAAGGTATATTATTGGACGGCATTTAGTTCAGGAAATATAACGTCATAAACACCGAGATGCGTGAAAAACTGCCGCATCAAGTATAACCTTTAACTATATTACTCCTTTGCTACTAACTCTTTTCGAAGACAGTATCCACATACACCGACGCAAAAAAATAAAAAATTAAAAAAAGCGGCATCAAGAAAGAGTTCTGCGAGATAAACGAAATTTATTAAGCGTGTGTCTACATGTGAAAGCTGATGTCTATCCGAATTTTGCTCATAATGCTGACGCTAGAAGCGACAGTACGAGGATGCAAATCAAGTTTGCTTTAAATAGGCGCTGTGAAGGTTTTCAGTGTTAGTTACCTTCGAGATTGAACGTTGTGAGTTGATGTCGGTCAAGAATGCCTTTAAGACGACGAAGGCACGTGTCAACGGCTCACTGACTCTGAACGGGCTCGTATAAAAATGCTACGAGAATCTGAATGTTCCTTCCGCGATATTGCACGAAGATCTTGCAGAAAGACTGCGCTCCGGATGGCCACGTGGCATACATAGAGGGAAGATCGTCGTTTTCGTCGTATGGCTGTGGCGCTCTGTGCTGTATCAGTAGCACCAATCGGCACTACCGTGACGCAACGGACTGTTACAAAACGGCTACTTCAAGGACAGCTCCAAACCCTGTAGCATACATTCTACTGACCCCAAGCCTCCACCATTACCGACTTCAGTGGTGTCAAGCGAGAGCTCATTGGAGGGCAGGGTGTAGGTCTGTTGAGTTTTCAAATGAAAGCTGCTTCTGCCTCGCCGCCAGTGATAGCCGTAGGTTGGTTAAAAGAAGGCCTGTTGAGGACGTGCAACAAACATGTTTGCGTGCTATCACACTGGACTTATGTTGTGGGATGAGCTTTCGTATGGCAGTAAGAGCACTGTGGTTGTTATCGCACATTCCCTGGCTGCGAAAGCGTACGTCACTCTGGTGATTCTACCCATTGTGTTGCTATTCCTGAACAGCATTCCAGGGATGTTTTCCAACATAATAAAACTCGCCTTTATACCACTATTGTAACCAACATGCAACATGCTCCACAGAGTGGCGACATGTTGCCATGACCTGCTTCATCACCAGATCTGTCCCCAAACGAGCATCGTCGGCGTTATCTACAACCAGCATTATCCATTCCTGTTTTGACTGGCCAAGTGCGACAGGAATGGAACTCTATCTCACAAACTGACACAATGCATGCACATTTGCAAACTTGCATTCAACATTTTCGGTTACATAGGTTATTAATGTACCAGAATTTTACACTTCCAGTGATTTTTCTCGCACCTACATTAGACTGTGATCCTGCAACGTTAATCACTGAAGTATGTTACACAGACAAATGTGTTACCGAAATTTCAGTACTATACATTATTTATTTCTTGACGTTGGGATGTTCTTCCGTTAGTGAATGTCGCTGAATGTACCCACACATATATATAATTGTGCGACACATATTTCAGGACATATGACGTAAATACTGATATGTGTGAAAAAGTGCTACATCACGCATGACGTTTTAATTTATTACTTCTTTACTACTATCTATATACAACAAATTTTGCAAACGAAGCCACATATGCCAATGGATGTACCTGCTAAATTATATCATTGTACGACACATAGTTAAGAGGATAGAAGATCATCAACATCGAACTACGTGAAAGTACACTGAAGAGCCAAAGAAACTGGTATCGGTACACCTGCCTAATATCTTAAAGAGCCCCTGCGAGCACGCAGAAGTGCCGCAACACGACGTAGCATGGACACCTCTAATATCTGGAGTAGTACTGGAGGAAACTGAAATCATGAATTCTGCAGGGCTGTCCATAAATCAGTAAGAGTACTGGGGCGTGGGGATCTCTTCTCAACAGCACGTTGCAAGGCACCCCAGATGCGCTCAGTAATATTTATGTCTGGGGAGTTTGGTGACCATCGGAAATGTTTAAGTTCACAAGAGTGTTTCTCGAGCCACACTGTAGCAATTCTGGCTAAATGGTTCAAATGGCTCTGAGCACTATGGGACTTAACATCTGAGGTCATCAGTCCCCTAGAACTTAGAACTACTTAAACCTAACTAACCTAAGGACATCACACATACATGCCCGAGGCAGGATTCGAACCTGCGACCATAGCGGTCGCGCGGTTCCAGACTGAAGCGCCTAGAAACGCTCGGCCACACCCGCCGGCTTAGCAATTCTGAACGTGTGGAGTGTTGCATTATCCTGCTGGAATTGTCCAAGTCCGTTGGAATGCACAGTGGACATGAATGAATGCAGGCGATCAGACAGGATGTTTACGTACGTGTGACCTGTCACAGAGTCGTATCTAGACGCATCAGGGGTCCCGTATCACTCCAACTGCACACGCCACGCACCACTGCAGAGCCTCCACCAGACTGAAGAGCTCCCGGCTGACATGCAGGGTCCATGGACTCATGAGGTTGTCTCCAAACCCGTACGCGTCCATTCGCTCGATGCAATTTAAACGAGACTCGTGCCACCAGGCAACATGTTTCCAGTCATTAACAATGCAGTGTCCGTGTCGACGGACCCAGGTGGGGCTTAAAGCTTTGTGTCGTGCAGGTTATCAAGGGTACACGTGTGGGCCTTCGCCTCCGAAAGCCCATATCGATAATGTTTCGTTGACGCACGCTGACACTTGTCGATGGCCCTGCACTGAAATCTGCAGCAATTTGCGGAAGTGTTGCACTTCTGTCGCGTTAATCGATTCTTTGCGGTCGTCGTTGGTTCCGTTCTTGGAGGATGCTTTTCTACCAGTAGGCTTGTCGGAGATTTGATATTGTACCTGATTCCTGATATTCACCACACACTTGTGAAATATTCATACGGGAAAATCCCTACTTAATCGCTGCCTCGGAAATACTGTGGCCCAGCATTGAAATCTGCAGCAATTTGCGGAAGGGTTGGACTACCGACACGTTGCACGATTCTTTACGATCGTCTTTGGTCCTGTTCTTGGAGGATTCTTTTCCAGCCCCAGCGACGTCGGAGATTTGATGTTTTACCGGATCCTGGCATTCACCGCACACTTGTGAAATGGTCATACGGGAAAATCGCCAATACATCGCTGCCTCGAAGATACTGAGTCTCACTTAAATCTTGATAGCCGGCTGCTGTGGTCGAGCGGTTCTAGGCTCTTCAGTCCTGAACCATGCGGCTGCTACGCTTGCAGGTTCGAATCCTGCCTCGGGTATGGATGTGTGTGATGTCCTTACGTTAGTTAGGTTTACGTAGTTCTAAATCTAGGGGATTGCTGACCAGAGATGTTGAGTCCCATTGTGCTTAGAGCCATTTGATTTGAAATGTTGATAACCTGCCATTGCAGCAGCAGTAACCGATCTAACAAATGCGCCAGACACTTGTTGTCTTATATGGACGTTGCCGATCGTAGCGCCTTATTCTGCCTATGTACATATCTCTGTATTTAAACACTCATGCCTGTACAAGTTTCTTTGGAGACTTCATTGTAAAACAGCACTTCGAAATTCATTATAAATGCAGATGAAATACGCGTACAAATAAGGGTAAAACATGTTAAACACATGTGACACATATTTCGCTTTGTATATGGGCAAAGTCATGAGTAGGAAACTCATCGTAAACCCCTGGAACGATTTCAACCAAATTTGGTACACATATTAGTTACGATGTGAAAATAAATTTCGATGGAGTAAAAACCACCAGCTTCCTATTGGGGTAGTGTAGATAACTTGAAGAGAGAAGGAGGTGAACAGACAGAAAGGGTGAAGGAGGAGCTGTTCACAAGTAGGAGAGAGGTGGAGGTGGAGAGAGAGGAGGGAATACGAATTGGACAAAGTGAGGGTGGGGGAGGAGGAGAGGGACAGAGAAGGGGGAGAAAGAGTTAGACAGAAGGGGAATGAGGAGACAGAGCAATAGAAGATTGGAATAAATTCATACCGTGGTTTCTTTTTCTTTTTCTTTTTTTTTTAAATATCTGTTAAACCGGAGGCAATATCAAGGGTTGCGGCTCGTGTGTAACAAATGGTTGATATAGCTGCTATACGAATTCATGATGCGTGGTGGAGTAGTGTGTAAGGGCCCACTGACCGGTGCAGGCGCCATCGGAGAGCAGGAAGCCGCGGTAGCAGGAGCAGACGGCGCGTCCCTCCACGTCGGTACACACGTGCTCGCAGCCGCCGCGGTCCGGGCCGCAGGCGTCCTCTGGTGGCGCTGAGGAAGGCTCGCCGCCCGCAGGAAGACCTGCACGTACGAGCACTGACTCACATCAAAGGTTACAGGCAATCAACTTCTTTCTTTACAAAAGGTTGTTTCTCTGCATTAACTGATCTTTGCACAATATCTTTTCCGTTAAAATCATTTTTTTTTTTTTTGTCGCCTTCGAAAATAAATTTCGACGAATAACACACGCATACGGAATGAAACATGTTGCACAGAATGTCTCGAAAAGATTAAATTAATTTCAAAAGACTGTTTAGGGTCGTTTTATGCAGCCCCCAGTGCAATATCTTGTCTTCAAAAACCACACGCGAGATTTTCATATTCTCTCGCTCGATACGCGCATACTATTACCCCTACAGAAAAAATGAACAGAACCTTTCCGAAGGAAATTTAGGTTAGTTAAATTTTGTACTGTGATACGTTTTCGCTAGGCTGCGTAGATTTGGAGTTATTCAAGAAAAATATACAAAAGTGACCTTCAAACGCACCCTCACTCCCACACTCAGCCCCACAGTCAGGATTTCTAGTATGTTGTTCATGGCACCCCCTCCTATCAATGTACAAAAATTTGTGAGTGCACGAACTATTTCTCACATTTCACTTTCTTGGACTCCGACTGAGATACCCAAGCACGACTCATGACCCTTCCTCACAGCTTCAGTTCTTCCAGTACCTCGTATCCTACCTTCCAAACCCCACAGAAGCTCTCCTGCGAACCTAGAGAGAACTTGCCTGTGAACGGCAAAGGTCCCGAGTTCGAATCTCGGTCCGGCGCACAGTTTTTGGTGTGCCAGGAAGTTTAATATCAAAGCACATTCCGCTGCAGAGTGAAAAATTCATTATTGCATTAATGTGGTATTTACAGGTAATCACGCTGTAACAGCACGCGTTCTCAGATATGATAAGTTCACAAAGGTACATGTATCACATTGTAACAACCGAAATAAAATGTTCAAACGTATCTACGTTCTGTATCTTAATTTAAAAAACCTATCTGTTACCAACTGTTCGTCTAAAGTTGTGAGGCATATGTTTGTGACTATTACAGCGCCATCTATCACAAAGCGAAAAAAGTGGTCCAACTAAAACATTCATATTTCTTTACGTACTACACGAATATGTAATTAAAAATGGGGGTTCCTATTTAGAAAAACGCAGTTGATATCCGTTTGACCTATGGCAGCGCCATCTAGCGGGTCAACCATAGCGCCATCTGGTTTCCCCCTTCAAGCTAGACAAGTTTCGTTCTTTGTAGTTTTTTCGTTTGTCACTTATTTCGTGAGATATTTGGCCCGGTCACGATCAATGGACCACCCTGTATAATGGAAAGACGACAATGAACGAGCACGCTGACGGCCCGACCCAAATGTCATCAAGCATGCATCTACAACCTGCACTCGTACTTTCATTATGTATACTAACTTACAGCGGATGCATTTTAATCGAAAGTCGCTTGTCCGGTGTCACTGAATAAACACGATATTGCATTTCCTGTGTTGTTCAAAATTACGATCCATCGTAATTCTGAATAACGCAGGAACTGCAGTATCTCAATGATTTTCAGTTTAAAATTAACATATCTCTGGGTGTGTTTTACAAGACAGATAACCCAATATTTTGTCCATTATTTGTCAGGGACCTCAGTGTATGCTTTTATCGATCTGGCGACATTCACCGAACGATTCTGTAATACGCCTGTAGGAAATGTACACTGATCAGCCAGAACATTATGACCACCCACATAACAGTCGGTATGTCCACGGACAACAGCGGCGGCATGTCGTGGCGTGTAAGTAATGAGGCGTTTGTAGGTGGCTGTAGGTAGATGGCAGCACATCTACACACACAAGTTCCATAATTCTCTTAAATGGGATGGATGCCCATGTGAATATTCACCAGAGCATAATGGAGCCGCCGCCAACTTGTCTCCGTCCTGCAGTACAGGTGTTAAGGAAGACGTCGGATTCACCCCCCTCCCCCCCAAACCCACCCATCGGCATTGTGAAGATGGTATCGGGATTCAACGGACCATGCAACGCACTACCATTGCGTCAACGTCCAGTGCCGATGGCCAAGTGCTGATTTCAGTCGTAGTTGCCGATGTCTTAAGGTTAGCATTGGCGCATCCGTGGGCCGTCGGCTGCGGAGGCCCATCGTTAGGAGTGTTCGTTGCAATGAACATTTGTACTTTGCCAGCATTAACACCTGATGTTAGATCCGCCACAGCACGCCGCTTGTCCTGCTTTACCAGTGGGACGTCGGACATCTGTAATGAGGGATGGCTCCCTAACATCACGATGTCTGGACGTGGTTTCACCCTGTTTCGCCACGTGTCAAAGATACTTACCACAGCACTCCTCGCACACCCGACGACTTGTGCAGTTTCTGAAATGCTCGTGCCGAGCCTCCAGGCCATCACAGTCTATCCTCCGTCAAACTCAGATAGGTCACGCGCCTTCCCCATTATATACACGGACAGCACGCTCACTGATACAATATGCACCATGCGTGTGTCAGACTAGCTGTCATTACTCACCAGGTGACACTGCTGACCGGCGGGAGTGGCCGAGCGGTTCTAGGCGCTACAGTCTGGAACCGAGCGACCGCTACGGTCGCAGGTTCGAATCCTGCCCCGGGCATGGATGTGTGTGATGTCTTTAGGTTAGTTAGGTTTAATTAGTTCTAAGTTGTAGGCATAATGAAACGTAAAAGCACTTTGATTCAAAGCTTAAAAAGGAGAAACTCAATAGGATGAGCGAGGGAAAATGTTGAAGAGCTGCTGAGGTCAAAACTTTGAATACGCGTACTAACAGGTGCCTTAGCACACTCTTTGCGCAAGACTTCGGGTCACTTTTGCTTCAATGTACTATGTAGATGGTCCAATAATTTTGGGTGTTAAGCGATGTTACCTGATTTCCCAAACAGCGAATCAAAATGATATTTTCTGTCGCAGAAAATAATTTACAATCTCTTTTCCAGCAGAAAAGACGTATTTTCCCATTTTTGTCATTTTCACTTCCGCCATCTACTACACTTTTGTCTCAAAGAGTATTTTTCTTACAGTTACGTAAAGACACTCGTTGCAACCATTCCAAGGCGATTTTGAAATATCCTTCTTAAAAAAATGATTTCGCCACCAAATTCATGATCACCTTTCTCATACGAATAACGTTAAAGATGGTATTAGTATCCCTTAATACACATCACCCGTTTAACAATCTTACGATTCTTCCATTACGATTTCATGCAGTTCACAGACAGTTCCTCCAGAGAAAGAAAATTTACGAGTGTTTCTCAGTCGGACTCCCACAACATGTTAGATCGCATATGCTTCTACTACTACTGTACATTCTTTTATGCAACAACGAAATGTCTTGACTACAGCTTCTGGGTCCCTAAAAACAATTCTCATCTCAGAGTTTATTTGGAATGAAACCTACTTATTTAAACGAAAATGTTTTATTACGGCATGATAGAAGACTGAACGGTTTCCGTTTACTCAAATATTATCCTATCATTAATCATCTCAAAGTAATCGGCTGTACTTGGAGCATGACTCTGCTTGACCATTACTGAAACGTTCGTTTTACAAATAACAGGTGCATTTGTAATACAAAACAAAGACTGCTGAAAGTCAATGCGAAACGTACGACATTTTTCAGATAAGTTTGCACGTAACATACTACCGATATTAAGGCTGATTAACAAATTATGTGAAAAGTAAGTGATTTATCAATTCTCTCTCATACTGAGCGGTAATAATACCTTTATATTGGCACTAACACACAACCGTCGGCTCATGGAAAGACCAACGGAATTTTTTTTAAATGTGACCGGAACGTGGTAGACGATACACGATACTCCGAATTTGTGGTGTCCCGATTAACACCCTAATTCAAATTTAGGAGCCGTGTCAAGCCACTCTTTGCTCACACTTTGCCCTGTGGAATCAAATTACTTCATTCTACCTTGTCCCGTCGCTTTTTCTCTTATACATGTCCCAGTAATGTTTCTTAGTTGATGATTGTGTGCACAGGCCTGTTCGTCTCTCTTTCCTTGTACGCAGACTCAGCTCTGCTCAGTCAATGTAGTCACATGTTTAGCTTGAACAGCACAACTCCGTCGTTACTATCCACCATTATCGATGTGCAACAACTAACAGTTACTAACAGGACAAAGTATATTGCAAAAATTGCCAACAGTAAACTCTCATTTTCAGAATGGTAACGATATGAAATTCAGTAGAAATACGTTTTCGTAACTAGTGCCCTTCATTGCATCACGTAAGAACACACGACAGTTCACGACGGGGCACATTGTGAACCAAAAGTTCCTGTCCAATGTGCAAGAAACGATACACACTGATCAACACACTTAAAGGGCCTCTTTTTCGGAACTCCATAATTGTCTCCCATTACGACGCACATATTTTAAATTGGGTTCAAAGGTGCCTACAACCTCCCTCTGTAATTGTGCAAAAATATGGCGCCCTGCGACGTTTGCATCTGGTTCGACAACGCTTCAAACGGCATGTTGTCAACACATGCGAAGAAAGGCCAGAGCTCAGAAGTTCGTGAGAAGTGTAAGTTTGGTCAGTGATGTCACATTGGCACCAAATTACACCACAATTCTGCCCAATGTCACCGCGGACGTGTCACACGAGGGAAAGATCATCACATACCCTCCGACCCACGTTTCAGTCCTTCTCTTCAAGTCTCTGTGATGGAGATCAAATCGCGACACGCAGGATTGAAATCACGCGGATTTCTTATGTGTGGGCGAGAAAAACACTTCACACACACACACACACACCAATGCGTAAAATCAATACGAAATGGCTTCAGGGGTGTCATAAAGAGCGCCGATGAAACAACGCCTTCCTTTGGGGCGTTGATTCTCACATGCATTTCGCGATCGTAAACGACAATTTGCAACGAGATGAACAACAGTACGACGTTCTTGACATCCTTTGACACTACTGACACCCCTGGACGATTAAACCCTTGTCTAAGGACAATGTGTGCCTGCAACCACATTGAACATGATCCCATCCGTTCGGATTGCCCTGGTGTGCTGCCTGAAACCACTACGGACCGTTCAAAACGACTCTACGAAATCTGAATGAGATGTTAAACAGTGAGAGGCGTTTATGCTTCGCCTGCCCTCCTGCTTGGCATCGCCATGTGGCTTGATCATGTGGAGTGGGGGGTGGGGAAGGGGGGGGGGGGGACGGACAGGGGTAACTGCGATATTGATAAAACGGCAAAAGGTCCCTTCAAGTCTCCCCTGTTCGGCAGTAGTCTAAGTGCCACCCACACACCTTTAATGAGCACTTTAAAAATGTACCTGTGCAGAGACAACTAGCGATGGACTCCTTCGCGTCTGCAGGCAGGCTACCCATGACCCCCTTCTCCTGAATGGTGCTACACTTCTCCTCCAGCACCTGCTTGTGGACTTGCAGAATCACAGATGTGTCGAACGCACTGCTGATTGCAGGTGCCTATGAACCTGTCAAGTGCTGTATCTGCACAGGTTCATTTTAGAAGTGCTCAGCGCAATGCCCGGGTGGCGCTAGGGGCGTTGCCGAACTGAGCGCCTTAGAGGGAACCTTTGAGATTTTATTTATGGATGTGTCAGTGTCTCGAACTCAGTGGTTACGCCACAGGAGGGCATGAGACAGGAGCGCTCGAATTTTTTTTTTCTATTCTCGAATCAGAAACATACAAATTTGCAGTGGCCATCAATAAATATGTACATATATATACACAAATTGTATTTATATTACATGTGCCCAGTACTTTGCAACCTCCAAGGCGGTTGGAGTGGCTTGCAGGAGATCAATCTTCGTGCAGGATGTAGGGCACAAAAGGCAGTGGAGCATGTGGCTTGTGGTTTGTTCTTGTCCACAATCACAGGACGTATCTTCTGTTATGAAGCCCCATCTCTTCAGGTTGTCTCTGGATTGTCCAACTCCTGATCGTAATCTGTTTAAAGATTTCCACACCAGCCAGCTCTCGTTGTGTTCAGGTGGCAGTTCTTCAGCTTCTGCCGTCTGCAAGTGAGGCGTCGACTTCTTCCATAACTCCAGCCTTGACTTCTCTGGTGAAATGGTGAGTTTCTCGGATGTTCTCAGGAAGCTCTTTCGCGATCTCAGCCGTTGCTGTGGTGGATTATGTCCGTGCAGTGGATGGGCACTGTCCTGTTCCACTTTCAGTCTCTCCTTGTTGGCAGCCACTGTTCTGCGTATCCATGGTGGCGCTATTGCAGCCAGGCAGTAGAGCTTATCAGTTGGGGTAGGTCTTAAACAACCTTTGATCAACCTGCAGGTTTCGTTGAGAACAATGTCTACTTGTCTGGCATGAGATGACCTGTACCAGACTGGATAAGCATATTCAGCAGTAGAAAAGCACAGTGCCATTGCAGAGCAGCGAATAGTTTCTGGATGTGATCACCGCTGTGTCCCGGGTAGTTTGCGAATTACGTTGTTTCGAGCGGAGATTTTCATTTTGGTGTTCTTGCAGTGAGTTTTTAATGTCAGAGTTATATCGAGAGTGACTCCCAAGTATCTAGGTGTGTGATGATGCTGGAGTTGGATGCCTGAACATGCAATATGTAGCTCACGATTAGCTTCCCACTTCCTTAAATGAAAGGCGCACACTTGTGTCTTCGAAGGGTTTGGTCTGAGTTGGTTCCGATTGTAGTAGCTTGACAGTGTTCTAAGTGCTGTTATCAAGTTTCTTTCCACTCTTTCAAAGCATGAGCTCTGCTTAGCAAAGGCTAGGTCATCTGCATATAAGAATCTCCTTGTGCCTGGGGTCAATGACTGGTCGTTGGCATAGATGTTGAAGAGAAGTGGAGCCAAGACGCTTCCCTGAGGTAGACCATTTTTCTGCGCTCTCCAGCGACTGCGTTGTCCTTGAAATTCAACAAAAAACCTGCGGTTTTGGAGGAGGGTGCTGAGTAGTCTAACGAGGTGGGCGTTGTTGATCATATTGTATAGTTTTGCATGGAGTAACCGATGATGGAGCGCTGAAAAATCATAAACACCCTTTGCTGCTTTGGATAAAACTTTCACATTTTGTTGAATGGTTTTGATCCGTCCCTACTGGTTCTAACCCTTACACAAGAGCAAAAATTACGATCGCGCTACACTGCGGATGGGTGAGATCAGGTACAATGACGTTGCAGGACCTAATGTCCCTAGATAAAAGTCAAATCATCCCCTGCACTGTCATAGGTTGTCAAGAACGTCTTCGTGTTGCTCACAGCTCGGTAAACAGTTTCCGAGAACTGAATGAATGTTGATTAACGCCCCACAGGATGGAGTGGTTTCACTGACGCCATTTACGACCCCCGATGTTACATGTCGATTCTGAGCAGCGATGTGCCTGAAATGTTTTCCCCGGCCACCCAGGAGAAAATTGCGTGATTTCAAGCGTGCACGTCATGGTTCTGACCAGTATTGCAGAAGCGTAAAGAGAAAGGGGTAAAATGTGGGTAAGAAGGAGTGTGACGAGCCTACCTCCTAAGCTCAGACCTTCCTTCCGCATGGGGAGACACCTTGCTGTTCGAAGCGTCGCTGAGCCCGAGCCTACAATCGCAGAGGCAGCCAGTGTAGGACTATTTCGCACCATTACAGAGTATGGTTGTAGGCACTTTTGAACCAAAATTCAAACTTCTACACCGTATTGGGAGACAGTTATGGGGTTTATAAAATGTAACCCTCAAATTATCGGGTGATTGAAAAGTCGGTATAAATTTGGAAACTTAATAAACCACAGAATAATGTAGATAGAGAGGTAAAAATTGACACACATGCTTGGAGTGATATGTGGTTTTATTAGAACTGAAAGAAAAACAAAGTTCACAAAATGTCCGACAGATGGCGCTGGACGGCAAAACTGCTACCGTGGCGGGTGAGAGGTACGCCGATATGTTACAGAATCGCATCATCCCCAGCCTAGCTGATAAACACCTGCTGGAACGTACGATGTTTATGCAGGATGGCGCTCCACCCCATATTGCTAGACGCGTGAAAGATCTCTTGCGCGCGTCGTTTGGTGATGATCGTGTGCTCAGCCGCCACTTTCGTCATGCTCGGCCTCCCAGGTCCCCACACCTCAGTCCGTGCGATTATTGGTTTTGGGGTTACCTGAAGTCGCTAGTGTATCGTGATCGACCGACATCTCTAGGGACGCTGAAAGACAACATCCGACGCCAATGCCTCACCATAACTCCGGACATGTTTTACAGTGCTGTTCACAACATTATTCCTCGACTACAGCTATTGTTGAGGAATGATGGTGGACATATTGAACATTTCCTGTAAAGAACATCATCTTTGCTTTGTCTTACTTTGTTATGCTAATTATTGCTATTCTGATCAGATGAAGCGCCATCTGTCGGACATTTTTTGAACTTTTGTATTTTTTTGGTTCTAATAAAACCCCATATTCCAAGCATGTGTGTCAATTTGTACCTCTCTATCTACATTATTCCGTGATTTATTCAGTTTTCAAATTTATACTGACTTTTTGATCACCCGGAATGTTGGACAGTGTAGTTACTAGGAAAAATCTTGGTTAGTTGTCGGGATCGATAATATAGAGATACATATTCCAGTAAAATTAAGTTTGACGGAAGTTAATACGTTGTTTCGGTATGAGGAACTGTATGGTGAGGAAACAAGTCCACCGGTGCGATGTGCTAATTTTGCCATATTGCTGTGTGCCGTTTGCCATGAAACAATTTCAGCTTTATTACTACATCTGTTACTTCACTCATGCTTAAGCACCAATTTCGACGTTCAATTAAATTTAGGACGTATTCGCTGCAAGGCACTGAAATAGTTATCACTAAGTTCGAAAATATTAGGCACAGAATGTTATGGAACTGTGCGTAATTTGGACGTGACATTGTTGTGAACAACTACAAGTTCCCTGAAAAACTTGCTAGAATCCTACCCTCAGATATTTCAGGCCACTGGATATTTTCGTATTTAGTAGATTGACCAGCTGCTCTTCATTCCGAATAATAACAGGGAAAAATTTGTTTGTCCCTCCATCTGTTTCGACACCTCTAGTCCAGAATTCCCAGGCCACAACTTACAGGAAAACATATCGCAAACTTTCTTATACACTTCTGATTACGCGAATTTAACTAGTTGTTTATAAGCGGCGTAATATTTTCGTAGAAAGACGAGCAGAAGCTAATGTAAAGATGTCCTCAAAGAGACTGCTGATATTGACAAATAACTCTCTCAAAAAGGAAAAAAGAAAGAACCGGCTCCTTGATAGTTTTAGAAAACAGCCGGTTTCTCTGCAGATTGGTTACTTCAGGACACCTGCTGTTTGTAATATTGAACTCAAACTTGGAATGTGAAGTCTGCAGTTGTAGTAACACCTGCTACTTCCATCATCTCGCAACCGGTCGCGGAGGAATGTGGAGGAGACGGGCTAGTTGTTAGCCAGCGGCTGATCGCTTGATGGAGCTACAACACGTCAAGAGTGTGAGGTTCCATTGATATCCATATAAAATCGGTTTGGTTGTACTGTCTCTTGCAACCCCTGAGTAGTCTTAACGGACAAGTCGTGATGTCTTGCTATTAACCACACTCTATTTGAAAAGGTGTATTTTGAATTATGAAAGAAAATAACATACCATACGTCATGATATAGGAACCGTACACACATATGTTGATGTGTTTTAGCATAACAATTTTGATATTTTCGTAAATTTACCACGATCAGTATTTTTTCAGTTTTAGGCTAATATCGTATTACGAATTTCTAACATTCTTTCATTGCTGTTTATCAATTATCTTACTGTTAGAGATCGATAACAGCAACACTGTTGGTGCAGAGTTTGTTTCTCAAAATACGCGCAAAGTTGCCAATATACTGTGTATATCACAAAAAGCTGAATCTGGTCCTACGACATATCTATTGTATGCTTTGACATTAATCTCTTAATTCTGTTACTTTGTGCGTGCGTTCCATACATGATGTTTTGTCAAAGCTACACTATATACTTCATTTTTTAGCGTTTACTATTACTATCTCCTCTGCTTACTCAACACATTATAACACTGATCCTACAGACTTGTTCCTTCCTCTGATAACTCTTTCCCGCAAACTACTTTCGCCGCCCATATCCTGTCGTACATCTCTTAACACACAAATGATGCTCAAAAGGCCAGTGAAACAAACATTACTTTTCATGGATTTCGTGAATAATTTCGGATGCGTAACCGGATGTTACCATCCACAACACAACTGACGACCTTTTGCCGCACCCAAGGTCAGTTGATGTATAGTTCCTTCTAGGATGACTGGAATCAATTTCTTTGCTTTCTTTGCTTAATTTTAGAATTTTAAAGAGGGAATAGGCTACATAGCCTCTGATTCTTTGCAGACTGGCAATGTGGTGAAGTCTTGCACACCAAGTGTCATATTGCAATGAATATGTATCGGATTGAGATGACGTATGGCAGATTAGATTTATTCTCATAGAGGTGAATCAACTAAGGTTCAAATGGCTCTGAGCACTATGGGAGTTAACTTCTGAGGTCATCAGTCCCCTAGAACTTAGAACTACTTAAACCTAACTAACCTAAGGACATCACACACATCCATGCCCGAGGCAGATGTTGAGTCCCATAGTGGTCAGAGCCATTTGAACCATCAGGATTTGGTGGCGCCATGATTGACTGCGAGTTCCACGAACTGTTGATGACAGCCACCACAGTCCCGCTATTTGTTGAAGACATTACCGTCCCAGTTACAAGCCATCGTCCTGGTATACAGTTGTCCGTTACCGCTACCTAACTCTACTCATTGCCGACTAGAAGATATAAGTGCATGTTATGGCGACACGATGCCGATGGATCCTTCTGAGTATGATATCCACTGAACAAACGACGCCGGGTGGGCCATCGGTGTGCAGATGGACGCTGGTGAATGTCAAGATGTGTTTGCTCTAGCAGCTATGTGAAGTCTCTGTGCAGCATTGATGGCCGGCGACTTTGACAGCGTTTTTTATCATGTGCGGCATGATTACCTCTTTGCTGTCATGTAGCAGATGGGCTTCCCGGCACCCTTCACTGGTACCCTACGACGCCTCTACGCCAGCGCCACTCCCATGTCCAGCCTAAAGGTACTGATCCGTCGTTCTTTACGTCAGAGATGCCTGCTATCGATTCTCTTCGTGTGGTGTCACCGCCAGACACCACACTTGCTAGGTGGTAGCCTTTAAATCGGCCGCGGTCCGTTAGTATACGTCGGACCCGCGTGTCGCCACTATCAGTGATTGCAGACCGAGCGCCGCCACGTGGCAGGTCTAGAGAGACTTCCTAGCACTCGCCCCAGTTGTACAGCCGACTTTGCTAGCGATGGTTCACTGACAAAATACGCTCTCATTTGCCGAGACGATAGTTTAGCATAGCCTTCAGCTACGTCATTTGCTACGACCTGGCAAGGCGCCATATTCAGTTACCATTGATACTGTGAATCATGTACCATCAAGAGCGACGTTCATCATTAATGGATTAAAGTTAAGTATGCACCAGCTACGTCCGTTTTTCTAAATTCTAATTTTCTTGTCCTGTTCCAGACCTCACGCCAGCCTGCGTGAGCTAAAACGCGTGCATTTCGGCCTCCTCTAGTAACACGGTGTTGGCTCTCCTGCCAACCACAACACTTCGATGCTCTCGCCCTGGACCTTTGCTGTAAACACGCTGGCCTCCCACGTATGTGGCCCCACAGGTCCAAAAGATTTCTTCATTCAATTAGTGCATCATGTATCTTGCACACTGGACTTTTATTCGGGAGGACGACGGTTCAATCACGCGTCCGGCCATCCTGAATTAGGTTTTCCGTGATTTCCCTAAATCACTCCAGGCGAATGTCGGGATGGTTCCTTTGAAAGGGCACGGCCGACTTCCTTCCCCATTCTTCCCTAATCAGCTGAGACCGATGACCTCGCTGTCTGGTCTCCTCCCACAAAACAACCCCAACAACAACCATCATATATCTTGCAACAACTTTGAGATAAAGTATCCATTAACAAGGTGGATGGTGTGGCGCACCTTTGATCAGCCGTACCTCCCGACATCAGTCCGAGTGATATGACATCACGTCGCTTGTGGAAAATGCGTCACTAATCAGAGTTTGGAAAAAATTTGGAAATTTGTGGTAAGGTCTTACGGGACCAAACTACACACACACACACACACACGTCCGAGGGAGGACTCGAACCTCCAACGAGGGAAGCCGCGCGGACCGTGACAAGACACTTCAGACCGAGCCGCTACCCCGCGTGGCAACCGGAGTTTACATGCTGTTTGTTTATCGGGCACTCCTTTATGCTCCACCTGTCACTCGGTGGACGATTTTGACCATCGCCTGACCTCCGCCGGTGTTCATGAAGTCTGTACACTGGGGCGGCAACTGATCTCTCGTGTCCTCCACGTTCCTCCATCCGTGGTCGAACTGTACGCTTTCATTCGCCTGGAGAACTTATTTCCCTGCACCCAAGACTCATGCAGTACTCTGGGTAAAGGATGGACAGTCGCCTACCTTTACACACATGAGGACAAATCGCGGCTTGGTCTCTGGACCATTCTACACACTGAGCATGCGGTGTTTCAGTGACGTCCATGCCACCGCGCCTATTTCGCCAATTACCTCGGTGGGATTTTGTGCGATCCCCCGCTCATCAGGATTGTGTCTGGCGTGATTGGCTCGCCTGCTGAGGTTATTTCAAGCCCCTGGCTGTCGCAGCGCCTAATACCACATTGTCCTTGTTCCCCATTCCCGTCTCCCCCGCCTGCCACTGCTGTGTCGTACCATGAAATTTCAGGATTAAATTATCTCCTTCCTTGACTGTTCCTTCATGGCGACTTCCGGTTGGTTGGTGGCGTTGGAGGATGCCGTGGACAGGCCTCGTGTGGTCGATCACTGCCCACTCCGCCCCCAGCCCTGCCAACGAGCCAGAAGCTACCTACACGTATTCATTTTCCACCATCCCTACCATCTATCTGCTTACAGGGAACGGTCAATTTTCCACAATAGTATTTTCTAACGTTATATGCTGATTTGGTGTACTGTTTGTTTGGAAATAAAGTAAAAGAAAAGTGGTGGGGTTTAACTGATAACATCGTAAACAAATGTAGAGCGACGACCGCTCGCGACAAGTGGGAAATCCAGGTTCGATTCCCGGAGCGCCGAAAATTTTCATGAGTCATCACCAGGTAATAGCATCATACCTAATAAAGTAAATGTCAAAAAGATTTCGCATCTGCGAATAAATTTCATAAAATGCAATTATTGTTACTTACTGCCTGTGGCCAAGAGCACCTCGCGTACCGCTGATTCATTACCCTTCGAGGTCGGCTCCCGAACAATGCACGGAAAGAACTTCTACCAGAGGGTCTGGCAGAAAGCTAGAATTTCTCTGATTTTGGAATCTTGATCATCTCGGAGTTCTAACTGTAAGTAACTTTGAGATAGTTGACTTTGTTCTGGTTTTGATCATGGCATTGACTGAACATCTCTGAAATACACTCCAACGCACTAAAGCAATTGTAGTATGATGTGCAGCTTTTCTTTGAATTTTCCATATATCTTCTATTAGCCGCACTTCGTAATAGCGGAATTTGTAAGAACCGGCGTAATAGTGTTGCCTTTGTGAACGATTTACATCTCTTCAGACCTACTGCAAAAAATATAAGTTTTCAAACTGCATTTCCTTGGGCTAGTTCCATGTGGCACTCCGCTTTACTCTCGGCCATATACGTAGGGAAAAGGGGGTATTGTTGTGCGAGCTCTTGTCCACCGGTGTAACAATCAACGCTGCCGCGTACTGCGAGACACTGCAAAAATTGCGCCGTGCAATTCAAAACAAGAGGAGGTGTATGCTGCCCAAGGGGATGCGTTTGCATCAGGATAACGCTCGACTGCACTCCGCTAAAGCCACCAACGATCTCATCGCAAAATTTGGATGGGGTATTGTCAAATACCCACCCTATAGCCCGGACTTAGCCCCAAGCGACTACCCTCCCTTCCCTGACATGAAGAAACACCTGGGTGGAACGCATTTCGGCTACAGAGAAGAAGCGGTTCTCAGTTATCTGTGCGGCTTGACGGCAGATTTTTTGACTCGGGCATTCACAAGCTCGTACACAGCATGCAAAAATGTATTGACCTCAGTGACGGCTATGTAGAAAAATAGGTTAAGGTCTGAACTTTCCAAAATAGTACGCATTTATGAACCGAACATGTTTTACACCGTGAAAAAAAAAACTGGGAACTTTATTTTACGGACACCCCTCGTAGATCAAGACTTCTCTTGCAAGCTAGGGTTAATTTCAGAATTCTCACACATCTCTAACAATGATTGTGTGCCATTATTCTAAACCGCAAATTTAACACTGTCGAGCTCGACAGAAAGTACCAGTTGACGTAATTGCATAGCACAAAAATTGTTGCTCACGAACTATACTTTCTTTAAGTTTAACTAAGTCAGAAAGCGTGAAAATAGTGCAATGAATTCATTAACGTGATCAAACGTGATGTTTTGTGAGGATAGAATTATAAATGGCACTGTAGTTGCTATGACCAGTCATGGTCTCAGAGATGGTCTACCGTTTTTTATACACTACTGGAAATTGAAATAAGAACACCGTGAATTCATTGTCCCAGGAAGGGGAAACTTTATTGACACATTCCTGGGGTCAGATACATCACATGATCACACTGACAGAACCACAGGCACATAGACACAGGCAACAGAGCATGCACAATGTCTGCACTAGTACAGTGTATATCCACCTTTCGCAGCAATGCAGGCTGCTATTCTCCCATGGAGACGATCGTAGAGATGCTGGATGTAGTCCTGTGGAACGGCTTGCCATGCCATTTCCACCTGGCGCCTCAGTTGGACCAGCGTTCGTGCTGGACGTGCAGACCGCGTGAGACGACGCTTCATCCAGTCCCAAACATGCTCAATGGGGGACAGATCCGGAGATCTTGCTGGCCAAGGTAGTTGACTTACACCTTCTAGAGCACGTTGGGTGGCACGGGATACATGCGGACGTGCATTGTCCTGTTGGAACAGCAAGTTCCCTTGCCGGTCTAGGAATGGTAGAACGATGGGTTCGATGACGGTTTGGATGTACCGTGCAGTATTCAGTGTCCCCTCGACGATCACCAGTGGTGTACGGCCAGTGTAGGAGATCGCTCCCCACACCATGATGCCGGGTGTTGGCCCTGTGTGCCTCGGTCGTATGCAGTCCTGATTGTGGCGCTCACCTGCACGGCGCCAAACACGCATACGATCATCATTGGCACCAAGGCAGAAGCGACTCTCATCGCTGAAGACGACACGTCTCCATTCGTCCCTCCATTCACGCCTGTCGCGACACCACTGGAGGCGGGCTGCACGATGTTGGGGCGTGAGCGGAAGACGGCCTAACGGTGTGCAGGACCGTAGCCCAGCTTCATGGAGACGGTTGCGAATGGTCCTCGCCGATACCCCAGGAGCAACAGTGTCCTTAATTTGCTGGGAAGTGGCGGTGCGGTCCCCTACGGCACTGCGTAGGATCCAACGGTCTTGGCGTGCATCCGTGCGTCGCTGCGGTCCGGCCCCAGGTCGACGGGCACGTGCACCTTCCGCCGACCACTGGCGACAACATCGATGTACTGTGGAGACCTCACGCCCCACGTGTTGAGCAATTCGGCGGTACGTCCACCCGGCCTCCCGCATGCCCACTATACGCCCTCGCTCAAAGTCCGTCAACTGCACATACGGTTCACGTCCACGCTGTCGTGGCATGCTACCAGTGTTAAGGACTGCGATGGAGCTCCGTATGCCACGGCAAACTGGCTGACACTGACGGCGGCGGTGCACAAATGCTGCGCAGCTAGCGCCATTCGACGGCCAACACCGCGGCTCCTGGTGTGTCCGCTGTGCCGTGCGTGTGATCATTGCTTGTACAGCCCTCTCGCAGTGTCCGGAGCAAGTATGGTGGGTCTGACACACCGGTGTCAATGTGTTCTTTTTTCCATTTCCAGGAGTGTAGTTTATGAACTGTTTCTTCACCTTAAGAGATTTTAATGTAGCATTTTTTTCCTGGTTAATTTTACTGTAAATGCAACATCAGTTTAAGTTAGACTGATTTTTTCCTGTTTTCAGATTTTTAATTTTCAGTGTCAAGGTAACTTTCTTGGTACATGAATATAATATTTTTGTCAATAACTTGTTACAACGCCTGGATTTAATTGTGAGAGAAGGATGTAATTTGAAATTGAGAAATAAAAATGTGAGGATCTTTTTCTTATGAACAATATAAATTCACATTCTTGCCACCTCACAATTTATATATCAAAATAATCTACCCTTATGTCCTTATTCCTTTGGCCCAGCATTGTTTTATTCACCTGAACTGTTATGCCAAAAAAGGCAATTTTAGATTCTTGCCTCTTCGCATAAATATATATGGATGCCCATGACTAAATCCCTAGAAATATTATGGTTCATTTGGTTCCACTGACTGATAATTAATGGGGGTACTCTTTCAACAATGGGTCCTGCTCCATATTTATGAGCAACGAGTTAAGACAGGTGCACACTCGATCAACGAAGACCAATGAACGACAACCAATCGCTTTGTTGGCAGAAAATTGCGTGGTGTGCACGGGCGGCTAGTCTGAGCCAACGAAGCGGTTGGCCTTGGCTGCGGGTTGGACAGGCAGCTGTAACACCAAAGCGTTGGGGGTGGGTGGGGCTTGGGGCTCACCTCCTAGTGTGGTCGCTGAGTCGAATGTTCGTTGGTTCAGTAGCGATTTGCTGTGTCTGTTGAACGAACTTGAATTTATTGTGTCCAAAAATATTGGAGTATTGAGTGCAATAGGGAGACAGCACTAAAACGGATAGCTTCATCGTGAACAAGAATCCTAATAACTGCAAGTATAAAATCAAATTGAAAAGATTAGGTGCTTGCAGGGAAATAACGTAAACGACGTGAAAAAGTAAATCGAATCTTTATGGATATCTTTTTACTGCAGGTACAGCTCTGCTACACGCGGTGTCATAATTGGAAATTTTAGGGCCTACACAATTCAGTAACAATTCAAAACCTGTTCCTCTCATTCACAAAAATCTATGAAACCGCGCATATTAAAATTCAGCGTTCAGGTCAGAAATTAATTTTGTTCAACCACAATGCTCCCTACTTTATACATCAGTGTTGTTTCTTCTTCGATTCCTTTTTATAGCGATCGGCTTCTTTTAAAGTATGTAATAGCTCGGCGTACAATTCGTGTGGACAGGAGAAGTATGTGGCGTTAAATGGACACGGTCTAATTACGCAATAGGTTGCAAGTCAATATGAAGAGTACTGTGCGCCCAATTTCAGTTGTTCAAATGATTGAAATGGCTCTGAGCACTAGGGACTTACCATATGAGGTCATCAGTTCCGTAGAACTTAGAACTACTTAAACCTAACTAACATAAGGACATCACACACATCCATGCCCGAAGCAAGATTCGAACCTGCGACCGTAGCAGTCTCGCGGTTCCAGACTGAAGCGCCTAGAACCGCTCGACCACCAGGGCCGGCGGTGAGCAAGTAATAGTACTAATTACAGAAAGTGGTTAGCAGTAATTGTTAATGAAAAGTAATAAAAGTTGAAAGTGCATTAAACCAACAAGTCATATCACGAAACACCGCCACTCTTTTCTGACCGAAATTTTAGCTTTTCAAAGTACATGACTATAACTCTCAGGAAAGTGATTATTGAATGACGCTATATCATTCCGATAATTTTCAAGCTAAATGACAGCATTCAGTAATGAATAAACATAAATAACTTTCTGAGTAATATTAATAAAAGTAAACATTACTATGAGTGACGTCACGAAATTTTTGAGCTTACTTAGGTGTTTACTACTGATAAAATTTTGTTGTTCTTTGTTTTCCGTGAGTTGCTACTTAACTGTAAGGTTTTTTTTTTCGCCGTGACATATCTATTTGGAATTACGTCAGAGCGATATTTACCCGTTTTGTGCTGCTTTTGCCTTACAACAAGACCAGGCATTCTTGCTTAAGTTTCTCGGTATTAATAAACAATAATTATAGAGACAACAGTTTTGCTCAAGCAGTGAGCTGGCGACCGTTTTTCTCATTGATTTATTAATTAAATTTTTAACACCTTCTAAATTTAACTAACCACTGTAATTCCATTCTTCCCAATTTTACGTTGATTCAATTTAGCCGAGTTTTTCTTTGTTGTCGTCACTGCTGCAGGTACACAGCTTTGGCGATTCGTTTATAACTGCAATTGCATTTCATGGATTTCATTTATTCTTCTGAATACATGGCAACTTTAGTCCGCCCCGATAGCTGAATGGTCAGCGTGACGGCACAGACAAAGGTATCCTGACAGGCAACCTCCGTAAGGGCCTGTTGACATGGACAGCGGTGCGCGACGGGAAGGGGGGGGGGGGGGGTTACAGCAGTTCTGTCAGATGACACGGGATGGCGCTGGGGTGCGAAACTGTTCGGACAGCGGGCAGCAGGTAACTGCACACGAGGCCGTGGCAGTGGAAATCCCCACCACCACTTCCCCTCAAATGCCGGCACAGGGCACCATCCAGTTCTGAGACTTTTAGTCGCTGCGGAAGGTTACGTTATCGCTACCGAGTATTTTCTGGAAGTGTTTTTGGGAATCTGTGGTGCGTCATGTCAGGAAGAAATTGTGCGTATAAGGGGTGCGGATCCAACCGGAAAGACACAGCGATGAAATTCTTTTCTTTCCCTGTGAAAGATGAGACAAGGTACCTTTAAACAAATTGTATTACTTTAGCTGTTGTTCCTTTGAGAATGAGTATCTGTTTTGTGCTAGAACTCCCTGGCAGATTAAAACTGTGTGCCACACCAAGACTCTACACTGCTAGGAAGTTTCGTATCAGCTGCAGAGTGAAAATGCATTCTGTCTTGCACTACTCCAACAGATACACAACATTTACAATCTTAATACTAAATCGGTAGAAACGGAACTGTTGTAGTCTCACTTTATCGTCTGTCCGACCCTTAAAACGCGTTTTCTTGAGAATGGGTAGAGATAATTATTGGAAATTTATGTCACATAATACGGGATAAGGTCACTTCGTTATGTAAAAAAGTTGAGCTTCTGCGTCAACGCAACCAACAGATACGGCAATTTATGTAAAAGAAATTTATACGTCAAAGGTCACTCGTCAAAACTTATAGGGGACCTCCTGTTGACCCAGAATCATAAAATTTGGTATGACGCAAGGCTTCATAAAACAAGCAAAAGAAAAAGTTCGAAAATTGTGAAATTATGTCACACGAAAAAAATATTTGTCATTTCCTGTCTGTCAGGCAGGCTTCAGTCTCCGTTTTCTAAAGATCGCAATAAGATATCGAGTCGAAATTTATGTACCGTGCGAAGGTGGTGCAAAATATTTGAATATCTAAGTCTACGCAATCAAAAGATACGGCTATTTACGTCACAAATTCTGTTACTCGCAAACTCACTCTTGAAAATCTAGGTCACTTCCAGTCGACCTAGAATCGTGAACTCTGACAACAAGCAATGTTCCACACTTCAAGTAAAGGAATAAATAGAAGTAAAGTAAAGGAATAAGAAGGCCATAAGTACATCGTGTCTGCATAATGGTTCAAATTTTTGCGTGAGGTCGATTGCTGGCACTTTTTTTTTTTTTTTTTCACATGAAAATATGAGGTCGAGTTGATGAAGTTCCCTTGTAAGTGCGATCAAAAAAGTCATTTTCACTGATGAAGAGTCTGTGTGTTAAATAGTGCACGCCCTAGAGTTCTCAACACAGAAAATTTTACATGTTAAATGAGCTTTCTACACTGTCTGCAGATTAACGTCTTCACATCTGCGTTGAAAGTAATTATACACTCCTGGAAATGGAAAAAAGAACACATTGACACCGGTGTGTCAGACCCACCATACTTGCTCCGGACACTGCGAGAGGGCTGTACAAGCAATGATCACACGCACGGCACAGCGGACACACCATGAACCGCGGTGTTAGCCGTCGAATGGCGCTAGCTGCGCAGCATTTGTGCACCGCCGCCGTCAGTGTCAGCCAGTTTGCCGTGGCATACGGAGCTCCATAGCAGTCTTTAACACTGGTAGCATGCCGCGACAGCGTGGACGTGAACCGTATGTGCAGTTGACGGACTTTGAGCGCGGGCGTATAGTGGGCATGCGGGAGGCCGGGTGGACGTACCGCCGAATTGCTCAACACGTGGGGCTTGAGGTCTCCACAGTACATCGATGTTGTCGCCAGTGGTCGGCGGAAGGTGCACGTGCCCGTCGACCTGGGACCGGACCGCAGCGACGCACGGATGCACGCCAAGACCGTAGGATCCTACGCAGTGCCGTAAGGGACCGCACCGCCACTTCCCAGCAAATTAGGGACACTGTTGCTCCTGGGGTATCGGCGAGGACCATTCGCAACCGTCTCCGTGAGGCTGGGCTACGGTCCCGCACACCGTTAGGCCGTCTTCCGCTCACGCCCCAACATCGTGCAGCACGCCTCCAGTGGTGTCGCGACAGGCGTGAATGGAGGGACGAATGGAGACGTGTCGTCTTCAGCGATGAGAGTCGCTTCTGCCTTGGTGCCAATGATGGTCGTATGCGTGTTTGGCGCCGTGCAGGTGAGCGCCACAATCAGGACTGCATACGACCGAGGCACACAGGGCCAACACCCGGCATCATGGTGTGGGGAGCGATCTCCTACACTGGCCGTACGCCACTGGTGATCGTCGAGGGGACAGTGAATAGTGCACGGTACATCCAAACCGTCATCGAACCCATCGTTCTACCATTCCTAGACCGGCAAGGGAACTTGCTGTTCCAACAGGACAATGCACGTCCGCATGTATCCCGTGCCACCCAACGTGCTCTAGAAGGTGTAAGTCAACTACCCTGGCCAGCAAGATCTCCGGATCTGTCCCCCATTGAGCATGTTTGGGACTGGATGAAGCGTCGTCTCACGCGGTCTGCACGTCCAGCACGAACGCTGGTCCAACTGAGGCGCCAGGTGGAAATGGCATGGCAAGCCGTTCCACAGGACTACATCCAGCATCTCTACGATCGTCTCCATGGGAGAATAGCAGCCTGCATTGCTGCGAAAGGTGGATATACACTGTACTAGTGCCGACATTGTGCATGCTCTGTTGCCTGTGTCTATGTGCCTGTGGTTCTGTCAGTGTGATCATGTGATGTATCTGACCCCAGGAATGTGTCAATAAAGTTTCCCCTTCCTGGGACAATGAATTCACGGTGTTCTTATTTCAATTTCCAGGAGTGTATGTCCGTTATGGTTCTGCATTTTTCGAAGTAAACTAATTGGATAACTCCAAGGGAATTCTAAAAAAACAGTGGCCATCGCCTTATAAGGTGACAAAATTGTCTTTGCCTTCTTCCGAGCTTTTTCACGAGCATTTGTCCATTGTTTTGACTGCCGTTTTACTCTGGTGTGTAACGATGGATCCAGGTTTCACTGACAGTTACAAATCGCCGCATAAAAACTTACTGATCGTGATCAAACATCGTCAGACATCGTATTGAAGTGTTGCGCTGGATACGCTATTGGTAGATTGTGAGCAATCGTGGCACCACAGCTCCTTCATAGTCTTCTTCGTGCACAATATTATCCTGTCGCTCAGTTGAGATGCCGACAGTCTCATAAATCTCAAGAGTTTTTATTTGGTGGTCTTGCATCACCATATCCTGGATTTCCTTTGTGATTACCTCACTTGGACAGTCACTGAACGCTTCGTCCTCGGTGCTTGCCGACCAAGTTTAAATTCATTAATCCAAAAGTAAAGAGTCTTCAATGATGGAACAGAGTTCACGTAGACTTAATTCAATTCAGTTCTGATTTGAGCGGCAGTCCAATCCTTCAAATCAACATGTTTAATAACAGCACGAAACTCGGATCTCTCCATCTGCAGTCGGAGTCGACAGACTGAACAATTCAGATGGCTGTCAACATTTCAACAACGAACTGGATTCTTGACTTTGTTGAAATTGTTTATATGATACTTTGACTAATCAAGCTTACCAGCCATGGAGGCTCAACAAAAGTGTTCCATTCTTCATGAAATTTACCAGACTTACCAAACTATCCTCGTAATGTAATCGGAAGAAAATGGTTCGGATACTCACTCTAGCCTCTGTAAGATCTCTCTCAAATTTCAGTAAGGAACCTGAAAATCTCTTGTTGCCTCCATAGCATTCGCGTAGGGATCATGAGGATATAATGACGTTACTCGCAATACATAGAATGCCATATAAACAGTCGTGCTTCCTCCGCACTACTTCTTAATCGAATGGAAGGAGACCATAACGGTAGAAGCAAGAGTATCCTCTGCCATCAATTAAGTGATTAGTAGAGTATTCAAGCAATTTTGTAGATAGTGTAATGTTTCATAAAAATACTGAAAATTCTTTGTTTTGCAGGCAAGCTGCAGTCTTTTGCATGCTATCAACGAACCAATGCCTCCCGTTATCAATACCCCCTACAAAACTTTCATAACTCCGTTTACTCATCCTGTAATTGTCGCTCCTAAGTATTATTTTGTATGTTACGTCTAATTCCAGGTCCAATTAGACACTGAACAGAGTTTATAAATTTAGCGAAACGTTTAGCATTTCATGCTTCCTCATTGTTTTGCACATTCCTCGTGGGTGCTGTATGATAATGTGTCATTCGAGAGCCATGTGTTTTTCATTTATCGTTCAACTTCATTTGTTTCCACGTCCATTCACTAACATACTGTCCCGTTGTTTCTTCCTCAACAGTTTCTGCACTTACTACCCGAAGGGAACTCTGCTTCAGTCCCCCATTTCGAAAAATATTTTCTTTGATTACAGCAAAGCGATGTTCTTTAAAACATCGGTGCATCTGCTGTTTCTCTTACAAAGCATTAAAAAGTGAAATGTAGTTACAAAGGAGCTGATGAATAGCCACATATCTAGACACCGTAATTTCCAAGCACTTTCATCTGTTAATGTCTCAGTCTCATTTAGTTAGCCAGATGCGATTTCGCCTTACTAGTTCACTCTTACATTACAGGTGTCAAGAGTGGATTCTGCGCAGTGGAAACTTTTCATTGTTTGACTTGCAGCAGAGTCAGCTACGTAATAAATTCCTTTGTGCTCTTCACTTCACTGACAATTCTTTTATGAATGAGTTGAAAACAAAACTAGTATTTAACGCTGTGCCAAATCCAGAACCTCTGGAAGAGCCTGCAGACGCATAAAACGAAGACGACAGTAGACAACACAGCGATTACGAAATGCACCAACAAGGAAGCTGTTCGCCACCTGCCCGTGAGCCAGTCCATAGTTCGCCGGATACGTCCCTGCCAACAGATTTAACACCAAGAAAACGAAAGCTGACACAAAGAATTAATGAGCAAAAGTTAAAATTGGCAAAGCAGAGGAAAAAACTGTGGAGAATGCGACATCTTGCCACGAAGAAGCCTGATGTAAAAGCTGTGGCAACAGAGGCTGTTAAGCATATGTCTCCAAAATGTGGAACATTATTTGGTATGCAGCTTCTACACAAGTAAATAACGTCCTCCGATGACGTCAAATACATTAACTAGCGTCAACTTTCTTAATAACTGAATTAAACAGTCGCATTTATTGTTTTCAGGCCTTTCACTCCTTGGACAGAAGCGGAGAGACGGCTGTCGTTGAGTTTATTTTATAAAAGTCCTGCTGCATATGACCACTTAAGAAGAGAAGTTGGAATGAAACTACCTTCGAAAAAAATTATTCAGAAGTGGGTCATATGACCACTTAAGAAGAGAAGTTGGAATGAAACTACCTTCGAAAAAAATTATTCAGAAGTGGGTCAGTGAAATGGATATTATAGCGGGCACAGAAACTAAACTATTTGAACATCTTGTAGAAAAAGTGAAGACAATGGATGATAGTTGCCGAGATTGTGTATTGGTGTTCGACGAAATGAGTGTGAGGTAGTGTCTCAGCTACTGCGCTAAGTATGATGTCGTTGAGGGCTATGAAGATTTTGGTAGCCTCGGACGTACGTCTAAGGTGGCAACACAGGCTCTCATGTTCCTTGTTCGTGGGCTGCGTCAAAAGTGGAAATTATCTGTTGCCTATTTTACGTCTTGTAAACAGACCAAATCTGATGTAATGAAACAGTTGCTGTTCGTTGTATTAGAGAAACTTTTTACTGTTGGTTTAAAGGTTCGTTGCATTGTTTGTGACCAAGGGTCCAATAACCGTTCATTAGTGCGTGATCTCGGTGTTACAACTGAAAAACCTTTCTTTCATTATCGAAACAATGTTTTATACGTCATGTACGATGTGTGTCATCTCCTGAAAAGCATTCGAAACCGTTTGCTGGAGAGAGATATACAAACTGATTCGAATGATGTTGTGTCTTGGCAAGACATTGTCAAAATGTATCAACTAGATCGGAAGGGCGGCAAGGCAAGAATGTGCTGCTCTCTCAGTAACAAGCACATGAATCCCAATAATTTTGAAAAAATGAGTGTTCGACTTGCAACACAAGTATTCAGTCATTCCGTCTCGGCCTCTATTCTATCAGAGTATTCCACGTCGGAGCTTCAGAGTAAAACAGCGCTGAATACAGCTTCCTTTCTGGCAAGACTGAACAATTTGTTCGACGCAATGAATAGCAAGACTCTCTATGATTCGAAACCATTCGCCTGTGCTCTAAGCACTCAAAAAAGTTGGTTAGAGGATTATCTACAGGACTCCCTAGATTGGTTAAAAACTTGGAGGGTCGTTAACCCTCCCCAAAAAAAAACTGTGAGATTCCTCCATGTTTTACAGGCCTTCAGCACACAATTCGTGCTTTGTTAACGCTGTGGAATGACCTGAAAAGCGATGGCTATGAGTTCTTCTTAACATCGCGGGTGAACCAAGATCCCATAGAAAATGTATTTTCAGTTATCCGGCAACGATCAGGTTTCAACAGGAATCCCAGCTGCCAGGAATTCCGCAGAAACTTGCAGCACATAGTGGTAGCGTCACTAATGAAACCTGTTGATTCGGTGAACTGTGAACCCGATGAGGACCATTCTGTGCTGGAAGGGAACGATTGTGTGACCTCTTCGGCAATTAACGTTAGCATGAATGCAGACAGCGGAAAACAAGTTCCGAAAGAAGCTGCACATGAAGCACCTGAGTTTGTGCACGGTGCTGAATTAGAGTTACAGAGTCAGCCAGCGTCTGTGGAGGACTGTGCAGTGCGCTACTTAGCAGGCTACCTGGCACATAAATGCATCAAAAATTTTAATTGTGACGTTTGTGTGTCGGAACTGCTTAAAGGCAACAAGACTCTGGAATGTGCGGATGAACTCTATATATTTTATAAAGCTTATGAAACGTCCGCGGAAGACTTGGGCGAATTAAGAGCCCCTTCAGAAAATCTGACTGCCGTAGTTAGATCTAATTTAAAAGTGTTCAGCGACGTGTTCAGAACTGTCCATTACCAGTTTGGCGTAAACTGCAGCCTAGTGAACTCAATGTTGAAGGACACTGAACGTTTGTATCCTCAATGGCTTCAGCTTGATCCATGCTCAATGCATCGACAGTATATCCTAGAATTGCTCTGTAAAGTACGGCTACAGAAGGAGCTACTTTGGATTTCAAACGAAATGTATCCAGCAAAAGACTCGAAAGCATCCAAACTTCCCGGGGTAAATAAATAAATTCAGACCATAACTTTGTTATTGCAAAGCTAAAGTTTAATTTTATCTTGTTATGTATTGTATCTTACTGTGTTTATTTTCTATCTGCGGTTTGCTTATTTATGAACTGCTGTGTCTGTCCAACACGCCTGTTAACTTTCTTAATTTCCTTTATTTCATGAGAACAGTTATACTTAATACCATATCTATCATATGATTTTGTTTAGATCTGATGTGTTTTTCGTGGAAGCTCCGATTTTTCCTAACATGATGTTTTGGGAGCAAAAGAATTTAATATCTATGGATAACATGTTATAAATCGATGTCAGTTTCTGTGTGACGTGATGAAATAGATCTTCCTCTTAATCACAATGTAACGTTTTTCTGATTTGCACGTCCATGTACCCATCCCTCCACAAGTAACTTAACGTATTCAAATTTTCTTATTTTTCGGACAATCCGCCCTCAAAGGAAAAGAAAACGATGTTTCTTTGTAACACTTGCCCCTGCTACCTCTTGTATGGCTTTTCTTTTAGGGGACATAGTTGCTTCGTAGAGACAGTTTTACTAAGCCATCCTGGCATTTTAGTCATAGTCGGCAAAAACTGGTCTTTCATCTCTATCTTTACTGTGTAGAAACGAGTAGTTAATTTAAACGGAAAACTTCTGTAATATTACCGTTAGGACTTATATTACAGAGAAGAACCTCGTTATGTCTTCCGTAATATAGGGGATAAACGCATTTTGTGACCTGACAGCACTATAAGGAAAAAGCAAATCAAGCTGTTATCAGCGTATTACTGTTGGCATTGTACAACAAAATTGGTATTCCATTCAACAATATTAATGTTCTCTTCATTGTAGTAGGTTGGAATTATTTCACAAACGATCGATCAAAACTGCACACTGTCTCTGTTAGAGGCTAGAACAACATAAAAGCGAGCATTAGCCAATGCACAAGACTCGGAAAACGAATTAGTTAAATGCCCAGACATCTATCTCAGTTATTTGCAACGATAAACGCACTCTTCGTAACAAACCGAACCTAAAATCATTCTATGAATCGGCATGAGCTGACTAAAGGAGCGATTATTTGTGTAATCGTATTCAAGCAGATTATTGATCCTTATGTGACTGGTCGGCATTTTTATTCATTTCCTATGTCCTATGAAATGAGGATAAAGTAGATATCATTAATTGCAACGCATGTTACTGCCGCCAGTTGCAGCTGTATGCAGAATTATGCAACAGAATTGTCTTGTGACACTATGTTGTAACGTCTGTTATAGAAGGCCAGTTTTCGGCATAAAACCTAGTTATGAATATTGGCTCATCACGGCTCCCTATTAGAGAATAAGCCAGCTGCTACAGCCAAAATTGCGCACAGCGGAGAAGCGCAAAATTTTGTTGCGGCGCTCCTTTCCATTATTTGTTAGAAGTATTTTCCAACATTGCTTATTTCAAAAGGTCTGTCTTCACGTACTGTGAAGAACTTGTCTCAGGCTTTGCTGCCTCAGGTAGGGCCCATAGTGTCTGCGCAGAACTGCTCCGATCTGCGCAATACGTCACCGTCGAGAAGCTCGGCACGGTTCGCGCGCACTGTTACTTGTTGAAGCGATCAAGTTTCATGTTGTTGCTGTTTATTTTTGTCTTCTTTCGATTTTGTTCGTTATGTTTGACATTAATAATGCCGAATTGTCCTACGGCTGTGTGTGAAAACTGTAATCAGAAGACTAAAAGGCAGTAGTATTACTTGTCATAAGTTCCCTCGAATTCCTGAAACATTTGCTCAGTAGCAGTAGTGACAGCATTAACATTAAAAATGCTACTGCCTGTAGCAAAAACTTTAGAGAGGACGTTTGTTTACAGTATCTACAAGCTGAAATAAAGAAACTTCAACCAAAATAGGTTTTAAAGCCGAATGCAAATTCTATAAGCTCGTGAAACTCGTAAACGCGCACTTAACATGCTAGAAAAAGTAGATCAAAGCATAGAATCAGAGAAAGGTATTATCGAGGATGAAATGAAAAAAACTTAATGAAGAATTATCACCATTGAGAGAAAACAATTCAGTGTTTAATTTGCTTTTCGTTCTCAGTATATTGTTATCCGCTATTACTGTTTCACGCGTTAAGCAAAGAGAGGACGTAATGCAAAGCATTAAGTATCTACACAGTGCTGACGACTGAAGTACACAAAAGTTTTGCTAAAAGCACTTCACGAGTAAGCAAAAAACAAGATTAAGTGAAGCAGAAAATTTGTGTGTGTTGAGAATTTGATGAAATGATTGGCATATGCTACGACTAAGAAAGTGTCGCCGTATACGGACCACATAGCCAGGTACAGGTTGTGAGACCTGAGTTTCTCCTGGCGTATACAACTTTCAAATAACTTCCGGGAATTCAGCCAGGTAACACTTTAAGCAGTTTGCCTTGAAAATCGCGGGGTGTTCTCCCGCCGAAATATCGGCGGTCGCTGAAAGTGTTACCTGGCCGAATTCCCGGAAGTTATTTGAAAGGTACAGGTTGTTGTTGCATGTGGTTTATATGGAGCCTGGAAGCAGTCTGTATACTGCTGGCCACGAAAGAGACGCAAAAATACATCACTGGATGTATTTCTTCCAGATCCGACTCCATAGAACAATCACTTGGACATCATAGTGACAAGATAATAATAATATCAAAAGGTCCTATAAGCTCTGCGGCAACTGAGGAACTATCTCGTCCTAGCTTAATTGTCTCTTCAAACGCAGCTCTCTGTGTAAAGAAGCAGATGTGAATAAAAACCTGCCAAAACTTTTAACCGAAAGCTTCAAACTATTTCTCAAGAGATCTCCGCAATTTACACTAAGATCATTATTGTACCTACATCCGGATAAGGCACCTAACACGTCGGCAAAGACAATGAGGGCTAAACAGCTGCAGAAAGGAGCACACACATGGAGAGCTTCCGCAGTTCATTCCAGATGGGATTAAGGTATTTAATTTGTTGTTGTTGTTGAATTGTTGTAGTACGGCGATCAATACTGAAGCTTCAGGAACATCAAACGCAGAAATGACAAGTAAATGGAATTATATCGTTTCCTTTCTACTTAATATCTCCACGAAAAAAAATGTTATACACTATTGCTGATTTTGACGAAAAAACTGCGTTTAGAAACTGAAAGCTCTTATGATTGTTGCGTTTCCTGTACTATTAAAAATGTGTAATACTTAATATCGACTGAAGGATGCCAAGTTATAACTTATCTCATAGAAAATGTTAACCAATAGAATGTATATGTCAAGGTGATCCAAAATACGTAGTTATACACCTGTCATAACTAGAAAGACAATAAGATAATTTCATTACCGTAGGAAGCATTAAGTCCCTGTGTAGGTAAGCTTCAATCGAACTCATATCTTATTACATCGCCCTTCAGTTTAGCAAATTAATGGTGGTTTAATGGGAATACGGCCATGCACGAACGTGAAAAATCGTCTCTTCTCGACAGTGACGTCACGCGGAAGCGCTCGCTGCCGAAAGCGTTGGCCCAAATTTTCTATGTAAGTATTGCTTGTTGCTGCCTACACAGATGCGGCTACGCTCTCTCGGTCTCACCCCTCTGTCACCCCACCTTGCTACCCTTGACGTCAGGGAGGCCGTTGCCGAAGCGCCTCTAGCGTGATCTTCCGAAACTAAGCAGGCGACACGCCTGACATCTACTGTCGTCTAACGGAACTACGAGCACACCCCCGGGACAGTGGTTTAGGGGGGGCTTCCTCTCTGTATATGTGGTGACGGAGTGTCGTCCTAATGGGCCCGGGTTCGATTCCGGACTGGGTCGGGGATTTTCTCCGCTCAGGGACTGGATGTTGTGTTGTCTTATCATCATTTTATTCCCATCCGGCCCGCAGGTCGCCCAATGTGGCGTCGAATATAATAACACCTGCACCTAGGTGGCCGGACCTGCCCCGGAAGGGGCTTCCCGGCCAATGACGCCAAACGCTTTTTCCATTTCCCTGGGAACTTTAGAGGCCCTTTTCATTTAAGTCATAATAAGCCGGAAGTATATGGCGTGGTTACATTGAAACTGCTATTAAAACGCTAGATTACAACAGTAACAAAATGGATGCAACCTCGGCAAGTTAGCCCGCATCTCGTGGTCGTGCGGTAGCGTTCTCGCTTCCCACGCCCGGGTTCCCGGGTTCGATTCCCGGCGGGGTCAGGGATTTTCTCTGCCTCGTGATGGCTGGGTGTTGTGTGCTGTCCTTAGGTTAGTTAGGTTTAAGTAGTTCTAAGTTCTAGGGGACTTATGACCACAGCAGTTGCGTCCCATAGTGCTCAGAGCCATTTGAACCATTTGAACCTCGGCAAGTTATCAGAGCCGATTGTGATGGCAGTATCCCTTGGCCCAAACCTCCTGGATTGGTGAGAATGACAGGCCGAACGCCAGTGCGCTGGCGGCCAATGTTCGGCCAGATCCATTGATCCATTGGCTATCGCTCGTCTGCGATAGTTTTTACGCGCCTTTACATTTGCTTATCTTGAGTGTTATCCACCATTTCCTGCTTCTAGCGTCTGTACTTTGTAGGCTTTACTGAATTCCCGAGTAAGTCCCTGCCTGTACATGTCTGTGCAACAGTATCTTGTACAAACAGTTTTCTCTATCTTCCAGTGTTACTTGTGGGGCGAGATGGTTGAATGTAGCAGTGAGAAAACGGTTGTGAGTGAAATCAAATGATTTGACAGCAAAATAAAAATATGCGAATGAATAGAGATAGGGGAACATGAAGTTTTCTCACCGGCTGTGGTGATGGTGGCGGCGACTGTGGTGCTGGTGGTGGTGGTGCTGGTGGTGGTGGCGTCTGCGGCCCTGGTGGTCGCGACGGCAGCCGCAGCCTCGACGTCGGGCGGCGCGGTGGTGGGGGCCAGTGGCTGAGGTCCGCTGGCGGTGGCGGCAGCGACGGGCTGGCAGTCCGGCGGGTCGCCCAGCCAGCGCTGGCGCGAGCAGAAGAGGCGGTCGTGGCGCGGCTGGCGCAGCGCGTGGCCCTCCTCGCAGCGGTACAGCGCCACCAGGTAGCGGTTGAACGGCGACACCGGATTGCGCACCCTGCAACCGCCGCGGCCGCGTGCTCAGTATTGTCGTAACAGCACTGCACGCGCATAGCGATCCCGCGGCTGCGGGAATCGTTCCCCGTCACTCGCTTTGTACTGGGTGTGAAAGAACGCGGCCACTAGTTTCCACATCAGCTGTCACCCGGGCGCGTAATCGTTGAGAGCGAGGCAACAGGTGTGTGGTCCTGCCCCTCGGTAAGGAAAAATGGGCTCCATACAGCTTCGCCAAAGAGCAGCGGCATTAACGGGAATACATTCAGAAGTAAAATGAATTGATCAACAAGTTTACTGATACCAGTCACTGTTTATTTATCTCCACTACGCGTTTCGAAGATTTAAACCTCCATCATCAGGGGGATTTACATTTTTTAATGTGACATTTGTGTACGTGTTGTGTTACGATTTTCTGGAGGAAGTTGTGGCACTGTCTACTGGAGAAACAAAACACTACTTCAGAACATGATTTTGGGTTTCTTTTAACAAAAAATTAAACGTGTATCTAACGGTAAACATAAAAATAAGTAAAATAAAATACCTCCAGTGGTCACATGATCATTTCACTAGCGTAAAACATCACATGTATACTGTCATATATTGTAAACAAATATGGCGTCGGAAACTATTGGGTGCATGGATCGTATAGCAGAAGAGAAAGCATTATCCCAAAGTACAAAGAATATACGTCCTAACAACGTTATTACAGAATAAATTTTTAACGGATTTAGAGGTATTGTTTGAGGTGTTAAATACATTCATTGGAATAAATAATTCAGGTGGTATATAAATCCAACGAATTTATTCCAACGAATGTGTTCAACACCTCAAACAACACTTCCAAATCCCTTAAAAATTTAGTCTGTAATAACGTTGTTAGGACGTATATTCTTTGTACTTAGTGAGCATGCTTTGTCTTCTGCTATACGATCCATGCACCCAACAGTTTCCGAAGCAATATTTGTTTACAAAATATGACAGTGTACATGTGATGTGTTACGACAGTGAAAGAATCTTGTGACCACTGGAGGTATTTGATTTTACTTATTTTTATGTTTACCTTTACATACACGTTTGATTTTTTGTCTTCCTCTACTGGACAGTGCCACAAGTTCCTCCAGAAACTCGTAACACAACACACACGCACGAATGTCGTATTAACAAATGTAAATCCGCCTGATGATGGAGGTTTAAACCTTTGAAACTCGTCGTGGGGATAAATAAACAGTGACTGGTAACAGTAAACTTGCTGTTTCATTTAATGTCAATAACAGTCACGGTAAAGCCTAACATAAAATGTTCGCATTTAAAGAAATAAAACTTCTTGTCAGCTGTTGATTTTCAATGTTTCCTCTGGAGAAAGCGTATGCTGTACATTTAATTTTCATCAACTATTACCACACGTATTACCACACAACCTATGATTATGGATAACAAATACTAATGTGATTATAGAATACTGAAATCTATTGAAGGTCATCGATTTAGGTACTGAATTGTAAATTTGAGGGCACGCATAGCTGGTGAAATACAGTGAAGCGCCAAAGAAACTGGTATAGGCATGCGTATTCAAATACAGAGATATGTAAACAAGCAGAATACGGCGCTGCAGTCGGCAACGGCTATATAAGACAACAAATGTCTGGTGGAGTAGTTAGATCGCTTACTGCTGCTACAATGGCAGGTTATCAAGATTTAAGTGAATTTGGACGTGGTCTTATAGTCGCAGCACGAGCGATGGGACACAGCTTCTACGAGGTAGCGATGAAGTGGGGATTTCCCCGTACGACCATTTCTTGAGTGTACCGTTAATATCAGGATCCTAGTAAAATATCGAATCTTCGACATCGCTGCTGCCGGAAAAAGAACCTGCAAGACGAGGACCAATGACGACTGAAGAGAATCGTTCAGCGTCATAGAAATGCACTTCCGCAAATTGGTGCAGCTTTCAATGATGGGCAGTCAATAAGTGACAGTGTGGAACCATTCAATAAAACATCATCGATATGGGCTTTCGGGGCCGAAGCCCCACTCGTGTACCCTCGATGACTCCACGTCGCAAAGCTTTACTACGCCTCGCCTGGGCCCGTCAACACCAACATTGGACCGTTGATGACTGGAAACAAGTAGGCTGATCGGACGGGTCTAGTTTCAAATTGTATCGAGCGGAAGGACGTTTAGGGTATCGAGACCACCTCATGAATCCGTGGACTCTACATGTCAGAAGAGGACTCTTCAAGCTAGTGGAGGCTCTATACTGGTGTGGGGCGTGTGCAGTTGGAGACGTCTAGATACGTCTAGCAACACTCTACTGAGTTTAAACACTTCCACTGGCCACCAAACTCCCCAGACACGAATATTAATTAGCATATGTGGTATGATTTGCAACGTGCTGTCCATCAGAGATCTCCACCCCCTCGTACTCTTACGGATTTATGGACAGTCCTGCAATATTCACGGTGACAGTTCCCTCCCTACTTCAGTTGTTAGTTGAGTCCATGCCATGTTGCGTTGTGGCACTTCTGTGTGCTCTCGGGGGCCCTACATGCTATTAGGCAAGTGTTCCAGATTCTTTGGGTCTTCAGGACACTGAAGTATATTTTGCACAGAACAAATAAACAAGGAACGTAACAATTGATTTTGGTTTATAATTAGCAAAAAAAAGCTTGAATCCAGTTGCACGCTAGGCTCCCGTGAGTAAACTGATCAAATTAACTATGTGTTCTCATTGCAGTGGCGACTACCTGACATCATTATCTGTACTGGAGGCGATCTCAGAATCTAAACACGGTTGTTCTTCTCATTATACAAGTTTATTGGCTCAGTTCGTATGAAAAGACTCACTGATTACAAGTCTCAGCGAAACTGAATCTCCGTCTTCAGATCTTGGAGATGAAGAGCCTTGCACAGGATAGAGTAGCATGGAGAGCTGCATCAAACGAGTGTCTGCACTGAAAACTACAAAAACTACAGCAATATCTTCAGATCATTTGTATAGAAAGAATTGGCACTGTACACAAATGATCTGTAGATTGCGATTTAGTTTCGCTGAAACTAGGAATTACCGTGTATTTTTATGCGATCTGGCGAATAAACTTCTATAATAAGAACAACAACCGTATTTGGACTCGTTACAGTGATAATTTGGACCGAAAAGAGGGAGGAATGCAACGTGTACCAGTAAGGAAAATGCATCACATCCAAGCAAACTTCAAATTCTCTGTCTATGTGCAAACGTGTGCGAGTGCGAATCACCCGCGTGGCCGTGGACAGCTGGCACCCCGCTTTGTCATTAGGCGAGGCAGCACTGGCCATCTTCGGTAATTTCCGGCAAGCTACACGAAGCGTGTTCGTTCTCTCTCTCTCTCTCTCTCTCTCTCTCTCTCTCACACACACACACACACACACACACACAGTAGATGCGTGCACACCAGTTGGGTATGTCACGTGCCTGCGGGGTTATAGTCGTCGTCCTCTCCAAACCTATTTCCGTTTTTATTCTGTCGTTTCATCTGCTACCTTACCCTTCTATTTCTCACTGTTCCCTTGACCATGCAGCTTATTCTCAATATTTGATCCCCCTTGCATTGTTTGTATGCATTTGAGTTGGATGTCACAACCTACATTCGACAAAAGAGTAACGATGAAATTATTTAATCAGATACATTTCTGAAATGCCTTATATTCATTGCTATAGCTTTTATTATTATCTACTGTTGATTTACCATGAATGCTCACTAAAAACTCTTATTAGTACTTTTATTAATATTATTATTACAGTAAACCGCTGATTATCTAGGTAAATGCGGACCCGAGACAGTTATGATAACCGAGAAACAAGGATAATACAAAATATAGTTTTATTACCGGGAACTGCGTTTTGCCGTATTTAAGAAACATATCTGTTTCATTTAGAAACCTTGTGAAGTATCTACTTATTCCTAGCTGGAAACACAAAGTATTTTGAATTCGTCATTTAAGCACACTATATTTCAAAATGTATTTTGTTCTGCCTGCTCTAAACCAGAGCAACACATTTCCTTTGAACGCGGTGAGTGATAACGTTTTCATCAATAGCCGCACTTGGTTGTCACCTTCTTCGAATCAAGAACAGCTGCCAATATGGGTAACTTAGAAGTAGATATCCTCGGTGAAGCGAAGCAGCTTAAAACACTTAATGAGGGAAATTTCTGTAGTCCAGTTTGTATATCAGTTAATTTCCTTTTTCAGTACGGTGATAAAACAGCTCCCAACTTAGAAAGATCCGTACTTAAAGAATGGAAAGTTCCACAGTTCACACCAATACTCCTGAATGGAAATAGGAGGAATCCGCTGAATTGCAGGCCCATATAACTAACGTTGATTTGCAGCAGGATTTTGAAAAATGTACTGTTTTCGAACCTTAGGCGTTACCTCGAAGAAAACGACGTATTGACAAATCGTCCGCAAGGTTTCAGAAATTATCGTTCCAGAGGAACGGAGTAATGAGTGATATCGGCAAAGGATTTCAAATTGATTCCATATTTCTATATCTCAAGATGATTTCGACACTTCCTCAACAAGCTACTTCTAATCAAATTGCTTGCTTACGGACTATCTACTCAGTTGTGCGACTGGATTCGTGATTTCGTGTCAAAAGGGTCACGGTTCGTAATAAATGACGGAGAGTCATCGAGTATAAGAGTTGTGATACCTCGTGTCCCCAAAGAAGTGCTATCGGACCTCTGCTGTTCCCGATCTATTCTTATAAAAGATTTAGGAGATAATCTCAGCGTCCCTTTTAGATTGTTTGCAAATGAAGCTGTCATTTACTGTCTCGTCAAGTCATCAGATGACCAGAAAGAATAGCAAAAAGATTTAGATAAGATATGTACATGGCAGGAAAAGTGGAAATTGACTTCAAACAACTAAAAGTGTCAAGTCATCAACATAGTGATAATAGGAATCCGCTGAATTTCGGTTACATGTTAAATCACACAAACACAAAGGCTGTGAATTCAACTAAATACTTACGGACTACAGTTACCAATAAAGTAATTTAGATTAATCACATAAATAATGTTGCGGAGAAAGCGAACTAAAGAGTGCTATTTATTGGCAAAACACTTATAAGAAGGAACAGTGAAAGGTCTCTGTTGGATTCCTTTCATTTTAATTTCTTTAATCTGTTGTCATTTACAGCATACATTCCACTTCTAAATTTACTGTGGTGTTTCTGACTCTACCTGGGAGGAGACTGAGAGTGGAACGTGTTACTGTTACACATAATCACGAACGATGTGTCACACTATTACACTTTAAATTTCACACATCCGCTTTCTTTTATATGCTGTATATGATAAGATACTGTCATCTCCCTTCCCTTCTGTCTGAAAGAATGAATGAGCAATTGTATTTCTAATTGCATGCTTGATGGTAGCAGACAAGCCTGTCTGCTAGAGAACAGTAGGACCAACGTCGGAACAGGTAGCTACGCTTTCTAAAAGCAAAGAGGTTTCTATTCTTAGTATGGTCCTGTCCGTCCCTTGTCATGTTGGTATAGGAAGCTGTCTCTCTGGTCACTTTCGTTTGTATCTGTGAAGCACCCTCCGTAGGGGGCCAGGCCAGTCTGTCCGCGGCGAGCGTCTGAAGTAGTAAGATCTCTGGCTAAGCGCGTCTCTGATAAGTCCGTAGGACAATGGATTTCTGAAGTTCAGCCTAACTGAAATTTAATCATCTTTATTTCAGGTTTAGCTCTAAAATATCTTATGTTATCTTAAATTGCAACTTAGTGTAATTCGAGTGAGAAGTTCAGAATATCTTCCAGTAGTTGCTTTGTCACTATTTTGTGAGTAAAGTGGAACCACGTGTGGATGATCCGTAACTCTAACTAACATAATCAATCTTAAATTCGAATGTCTCGTCTGGACAATATTTTTCAATGTAGCAACTTTTCTTTATGTTCAACCCACGTGGGGCGTACTTTGTGAGACCAGTACCACGTGCTTATACAATTGTTTGACCCATCAGGTTAATAGTAAGACGATAGTAACCTGTTCGAGGTTTTCTTTTGTAATTAGTGTTTCGATGTAATTTATTTTAATTATGAATATTATTGTGGAGCTACATTCTTTGTGTAAACCATGTTGACCACGTGAAGTATGTAGTGTAATCATCAAAGTAGCCCTGAGCTATTCTTTTCGGGAAGATTTCACAGAGAGTTAGTATGAATTTAGTGTACCAGTGTGTGGTAGTTTCATGACGGACAGGATTGCGCTACGAACGTAGCTTCTTTGGGTGAAAATTGAATCGGTTGGTTGTGGTTAATTTCCTCTTGCATATGTTTCAACGTTTTTCGTGTGTTATTTTTTGATTGCAGTGTTGCATGCAGTCTCCCAATCTTGGCTCCATACTTGATGTGTTCCGTAAGATTACAAACTCACATTTTCACAACCCTAAATAAGGCACCAGTTTAGTTATGAATCAAGTTTAATATGCTGAAATTTTAACGCAACCATGATCAATGTTAAAATAAATGTCCAAATATAAACTGATTTATTTCATTTTATTTAAAATTGACTTATATACCGGTTATCGTAAGATGACTACTAAAAGATTATAATTAATGTGAGTCTGGTTGGGAATTTGGTAAGCTAGACTGGATACCTGGTGAAACAATTGCTCAGTAATGCAAGGTTAACTTCCCCATATATCTCACAGCTTTTAACCCGCTTTAATTGTCTTGAATATCAGCACCGATTTCAGAACGAATTAATGCATCGACATCACAACAGGATACTAAAGAGACGGCCTACACTGCGCTTGTCCGTCCTCCTCTGGAGTACTGCTGCGCTGTGTGGGATCCGCATCACATAGGACATACGGAGGACATCGAAAAGTTCGCAAAGGGCAGCTGGTTATGTATTGTCAAGGAAAAGGGGAAAAGTAACACGGTTTGATAGTTGGAGTGGCAATTATTGAAACAACGTCGTTTTCCATTGCGAGAGGATCTATTCACGAAATTTAATGCTGCCATAGACAACATGATGGGCACGTTCCGGTTCTTACGGAACTATATAAGTCTAGATGATTGGATTGCGTGGAAAAAATCGCATCTTTGTACAGCATAGAAGTTAATAAGAAAATCTGCAGTTGAAAAAGATTCACGCAGATAATTTTGTTTCCGAAACACTCCACGCTCTGCGCCTTCTCATTGCTATTAATAAGTACGATTTTAATAGCATAGACCATTTCCAAACGTAATAGTAGCCCTACGGATATCCTGTAATTCTGATGTTAACTTGTGAATGTTGCTCAAGCAGAGGTGCCATTCCGAGCTTTTGCAAGAGTTAAGACGCATCTGTTTGAGAACGGCAGTGGAGCAAGAGCGGCTTTTTGGATTAGCTCTGAGCACAATAAAGTCGGAATTTGCGCACTCATTAGAATACACCAGTATTTGGAAAGAGTTCACAACCAAGAAAAGCTAGAAATGAAATAAAATTTTGTAAAGAATCGAATTTATGTAAACTGCGAGCATGAAAAAAAGTTTTTTTAAATGCGTAGTTTGATTTTTACATTAAAATTTTCTGATTTAATACAAAAAAACAAAGCCTAGGGCCTCCGCGAGAACGCAGAAGTGCCGCAACATGACGTGGCATGGACCCGACAAATGCCTGAAGAAGTGCTGGAGGGAATGAGTGCTGCAGGACTGACCATGAATCCGTAAGATTAAGGGGATAGGGAGATCTCTTCTGATAGCACATTGTAAGACATTCCAGATATGCTCAATAATGTTCGTGTCTGGAGAGTTTGGTGTACACCGGAAGTGTTTAAACTCAGAAGAGTGTACCTGGAGTCACTCTGTAGCAATTCTGGACGTGTGGGGTGTCGCATTGTTCTTCTGGAATTGCCCAAGTTCGTCGATATGCACCATGGATATGAATGGTTGCGGGTGATCAGACAGGATGCTTACGCACGTTTTACCTGTCAGAGTCGTATCTAGACGTACCACGGGTCCCACATCACTCCAACTGCACATGCACCGGCGGCCGGTGTCGCCGAGCGGTGCTAGGAGCTTCAGTCTGGAACCGCGAGACCGCTACGGTCGCAGGTTCGAACTGCCTAGGGCATGCATGTGTGTGATGTCCTTGGGTTAGTTAGGTTTAAGTAGTTCTAAGTTATAGGGGACTGATGACCTCAGATGTTAAGTCTCATAGTCCTCAGACCCATTTGGACCATTTGCACATGCCCAACACGATTTCAGAGTCTCCCTTGCTGACATGGAGAGTCCATGAATTCATGAGTTTGTCTCCATACTCTAAACGTCCTTCCGCTCAACACAATTTGAAACGAGACTTATCCGACCAGGCAACATGTTTCCAGTCATCAACAGTCCAATGTCGGTGTTGGCGGGCACAGGAGAGGCGTAAAGCTTTGTGTTGTGCAGTCATCAACGGTACACGAGTATGCCTTCAGCTCCGAAAGTCCATATCGATTATGTTTCTTTGAATGGTTCGCACTCTGACCGTTGCTGACGGCCCAGCATTGAAATCTGCAGCAATCTGCGGAAGCGTTTCGCTTATCACGTTGAACTATTATTTTCAGTCGTCGTTGGTCCCTTTCCTGCAGGATCTTTTTTTGGCAGCAGCGATGTCGGAGCTTTGATATTTTACCGGATTCTTGATATTCACGATACACTCGTGAGATAGTCGTACGGTTAAATCCGCACTTCATCGGTACCTCGGAGATGCTGTGTCCCACCGCTCGTGCGCCGATTATAATATCATGTTCAAACTCACTTCAATCTTGATAGCCAGCCATTGTAGCAGCAGTAACCGATCTAACAAGCGTGGCAGACACTTGTTGTCTTACATAGGCGTTGCCGATCACAGCACAGTATTCTGCCTGTTTCCGTGTCTCTGTATTGGAATACGCATCTCTATACCAGTTTCTTTGGCGCTTCAGTGTATAATCAAAATGGATCAAATGGTTCTGACCACTATGTGACTTAACTTCTGAGGTCATTAGTCCCCTAGAGCTCAGAACTACTTAAACCTAACTAACCTAAGGACATCACACACATCCATGCCCGAGGCAGGATTCGAACCTGCGACCATAGCGGTCGCGCGGTTCCAGATGTAGCGCCTAGAAGCGCTCGGCCAACCCGGCCAGCAGTGCATAATCTTAGGATCAAGCTGTAAAAGGAGGTCGAAATATATTTTTCCAGGAGGCAAAAGTAAGAAAGAAATAAAACTGATTATTTATTTCAGTGACAGCTGCGGAAACATAAATTCATTGCTAGTTTAGGTCAATATTAAAGATGAAGTAGCCATTCAAGGGCAACGCAATAGACGTGTTGTACTGCAAATAACCAGTGAAGATTGGAAGAAAAGTTATCATATAGTCTATCGTCTACGCCAGCGTCATTAGAAACGGTTAAGAAACTTAACAGTGCGAATGGAGTCAGTCGTTGACATATTGAAGCAAACAATCTAGATATTCCCCTGAAATGTACAGAAGCAACAAAGAAACACAACATTATTTTCAGGCCTCGGGTAAGCGTTCTGAGGCCCCTCCCCCAAATTTGTTGTTTCAGCCCTGATTTTTTGGGTTAAATAAGAAAATTTTCATGTAAAATCAAAGAACGAATTTTAAAAAAATACTTTTTTATGCTTACAGTTATATAAAATCGATTCTTTACAAAATTGTACTTTCTTTCTAGGTTTTGTTAGAAGTGAAATTTTTCATTATCCCGGCACCGGTATAATCTACTAAGGGGGCGAACTCTGACTCTGTTGTGATCAGAGGCTCCACTGTAGTTCTTAAACAATTTTGTCTTAACTCTTGCAAATGCTCTGAATGACACGTCTGCTTGAGCAACATTAGCAGGTTAACAGTCAAAATAAAGGGATCCTTAACTCTACTATTACATTTACAAATAGCCTATTTTGTTAAAACAGCGCTAATGAGTAGTGTTGAGGAGGTGCAGAGAGGGAAGCAGTTTAGAGACAAAATTAGCTGCATAAATCTGTTTCGACTGCAAGACTTCCTCTTTCAAACTCTGGTTATTAACTTCTGCGCTGTACAAAGATTCTATGCCTTCTACGCACTCTGGTAGTACAGATTCATCTAGGCTTATATAGTATCATAAGATCCTGAACGGACCCATCTTGTTGACTATGGCAGCATAACTTATAATTAAAATTGCAACAACTGTATCTAGAATAACCATGAAAATGTTTAGTTTAAAGCTGCTCTCTTGGCTCAGGTTTTAAGCTACTGCTGTTGTTTCATCTACCATGCATTTTATTTTCCCTGTACCACGAATCTTTACGTTCAAGTAGGCTGTTATTCCAATACTTTCTGCTCCCTTGCAACTGTCTGCGTAAATAGTATTCCCTCTGCTCCCTAATTTATTTAATTCTTCCAGTGGACACTTAATATCGCCACTTTAATCATCTATTGTGGCTTCCCTCGCTTGACACACAACGCTACGTATTTTTGTACTTCACAGAAGACATCAGATCATATTCAAATAATTTAAGATGCTTCTGAATGGCCTGTAGTTCGTATGTGCCTCCGCATTCAAAGTAAAAAGTAAGTTCGAAATGGTCTGAAGTGCAAATAGTGACAAATTTTCATATCTCTTGGGTAGAATACTCTTGTGTTTCGATTGCATTACCCACAGCCCTATACTCTGTCATATGAGAGGTAGTCATGTGCATCTAAGTTCTATCTAGCATCTTTTGCTATTTTATACTTTCTCCTTTTCATTCGACACGGAGAGTTGTTGTAGTGTCCTTATTTAGCGTGGAAAAGATACCGTTGTTTGAAGCGGAATGCCAAGCACAATATTGCCTAACACAAACTATTGTCAGAATGAAGAGCTCACTTGTCAAAAGAAAGCAGATCCGTTCGAAAGTTTTATGGTTCTTATGGTCTTGTAACACTGCAGTACAACCTCTGTCGCGTATAAAGACCCGAATCGCAGGCAACGAACACACTTTTACAGTAAGATTCATTTCAGTCGTAATGTGTTGCAAATTGAAGGATTGTATTTTCAAACCATCTCATAGAAACGGATTTATGCAGGTCTCTTATTTTCTCGATTTGTGTAATGGGTCTCAAATATGGAGGAAGAAACCATGACTTTACGGCGTACCTTGAAATTTGGCATATCTTCCTTGATAGCCGGAAAGTTATGTTGGTAGAGCGTACCTGGTGAAGGCCGAGAATCGATCTCGACTCCCACAGTAGCACACTGGAGTTATTCGGTGCGGGATGTATTTAACAGTCCATGCGTTTGATTTCTTGCGGTAGGTAAGTCGATGAAATGCAAGCTGTAGCACATTTATGGTCGCTAAAATGCAGACCATAATGACTGGCGCTACAAGGTAATTGAATCACCGAGGGGTAGGTAACAGGTGGCCTGCAGCGTGTGGCTTGGCCCAACACAACGCGCTGCGCTGACAGTGGCAACGCGTTTGTGTAATCGATCTGCAGCAGCAAGGTAGCTATATAAGCACATCAACAGAAAATGTAAATCTTTGACATTCTTACTTAGATCTGCAATTCTCAGCTACTGTCAAAATGTGATTCAGCTCATAGCCGCGATGGGTATCTCTTCAAAAAGAAAAAAACTATCTATAAACGTCATTCTGCGTTTAATAGTTTCCAGTGCTAGTGTAGAGTTAATAGAATTCTCTTCCACTTCATCTTCCTATGTTTGAGTCATCAGTTTTTTCCCTACATAAATAGATGCTCTAAACACTATGTGACCAAACACTAAACTGAAGCTACAAATCTGCATATATTCTGCTTTACTTTAATGCACGAAGAGTCAGGGGCTCTACAACTGTGAAATAGTATTCTGAGTAAAGTTGATGACGACTGTAGAGAAAAAGTAAGACACGGAAAGTGACTTCATTTTGTCGATTCAGTATCACTTAGTTCACGTTGTGAAATTACACTGTCTAGGGGTCGCAGACTTTAATACACAATTAGGGTAATTATAGGATTGTAGGACGAGGCCGTAAATGACATAGAAATCTGAATATATTAAATTTTATTATGAATTTTTTGTCTGATGCTAAGGCAGACAAGGGATACTAAAACGTTTGTGATCATACGACCGGTTGGAGGTAATCTTCCATAACTTTGGCGGGCCGTTACTCCGTTTCATTGGGAAGTAAGTAATTTTCTCCACAATAGCGTTTTCGGTTTAAAGTAAGCTCTAGTGGGAACTCGAATAGTACCTCACTCTTGGATACACCAGAGAGGTAGCCTCAACAGGCAGACTATAGTGTCTGGCAACCTTACGGTTTCTAATAGCCTTGTGGAAATGAACTAAGGCTGGTTGTACAAAGTAGCTCTTGTACGGAAACGGTTGTTATAGTCCACTTCCAGTTCAGTTGTGACATACAGCTTAAGTGTCACGTCGCAGTAGTTACCTGAGTGCCCAGGAGCTCAGAGGTTCTGGATAGACTGCCTGTTTCGTCGAGCAAAACAATTTACGTTGCTGGTTAGTTACGACGACAATGCATCGGAACTATACTGTCATTAAAATTACTTTGTGACTGACATCTGAGGGAGTCAAGTGGTATGGGCCTGCTGCGGTCAAGCCGGCCGAAGTGGCCGTGCGGTTAAAGGCGCTGCAGTCTGGAACCGCAGGACCGCTACGGTCGCAGGTTCGAATCCTGCCTCGGGCATGGATGTTTGTGATGTCCTTAGGTTAGTTAGGTTTAACTAGTTCTAAGTTCTAGGGGACTAATGACCTCAGCAGTTGAGTCCCATAGTGCTCAGAGCCATTTGAACCATTTTTTTGCTGCGGTCAAATCATAGTTCGTTCTCGAGTGCCGCCTGCTCGCTATGTTACCGGTTGTGTACGTATGTTCAGCACCTCGTGAAGTGTCGCTAACTGTATTCCGGCAACACTGCCTCCCACACTCCAGTGTAACAACCACAAAGTAATTATAATGGGAACATACAGGGTGATTCAAAAAGAATAGCACAAATTTCAAAATCGAGAACTCTGCAAAGATGTAAAGAAGAGCTACGCTCCTTCTGAGGTCGATTGAAGGAAGCTCTGAAGGAGCTTCTGGTTGCCCATTTGGCCACTAGGATCTAGTAAAGTAACCTTATCGTCTACATTTGCTTCAACCCCTTTTGAGAGGCTGATAAAGTGAAAGAATAGAGTTCTGCTCCTTTTTCCTTCAGCAAATGGAAACAGATGATTGGTTCATTTCGAAGCAAGTGTTTAGCGATGAAGGGACACTTCACTCAACAGGAAATGTCAATCGGCACGATGTCCGTATATGGGGCACTGAGAATTCGAGGGAAACAATTCAACATGAACGTGACTGCCCTGAGGTGAACGTTCTCTGTGCCATTTCAGCCAATAAAACTTCGATCCTTTTCTCTTTGAAAGTGCAACTCTGACTGGGCAAACCTTTGGAAATGTTGCAGAACTGGCTGTTCCCTCAACTCGAAGACGAAGCACGTCAATTCATATTCCAGCAGGAGGGGCACTACTCACTGACACTTATCTCTCCGAGCCTATTTTAACGAAAGGTATCCACAGCAATGGATCTGCCTCCTGACAGCACGTAACGTGACAGAGCACTTCATCAATGGCCTCTAAGAAGTCTTGACCAATGTCAAAAATGGTTCAAATAGCTCTGAGCACTATGGGACTTAACATCTGAGGTCATCAGTCCCCTACAACTTAGAACTACTTAAACCTAACTAACCTAAGGACATCACACGCATCCATCCCCGAGGCAGGCCGGCCGAAGTGGCCGTGCGGTTCTAGGCGCTGCAGTCTGGAACCGCGAGACCGCTACGGTCGCAGGTTCTAATCCTGCCTCGGGCATGGATGTGTGTGATGTCCTTGGGTTAGTTAGGTTTAAGTAGTTCTAAGTTCTAGGGGACTGATGACCTCAGGTGTTAAGTCCCATAGTGCTCAGAACCATTTTCATGTCCGAGGCAGGATTAGAACCTGCGACCGTAGAGGTAGCGCGGTTCCAGACTGAAGCGCCTAGAACCGCTCGGCCCCAACGGCCGGCCTGACCAATGTCCTTGCGGTTTTTTTCTATGAGGGTATGCTAAAGATATGGTGTTTCGACCACCTGTACCAGCTAACATTGAGGAACTAAAAGAGGTAATAACTGCAGCTATCCAAACTGTTACGCCGCAGATGCTACAGAGAGTGCGGAACGAATTCGAGTATCGGGTTGATGTCGCTCGAGTATCTGAAGGGGGTCATATTGAAGATAGATGAACTTTTTTTCGACCGAAAAAGACTTTGTTAAATACACTCCACATTAATTAATTACCCAAGTTTCCATCTTGTTTCTTTGATTAAATACATATTTTCAAAGTTGTGGTATTTTTTTAATCACCCTGTATGTCTATACTCCGCAACCCACCTTACAAGAGGAGTGTTATTCATCTATCACCATCCCCTTTCCTCCTCTAGTCGCGAATGATTCGCGGGACAACGACTGTCGGTAAGCCTCTATGTGAGGCCTCCATCTGTCTTCTAGACCAGAAGGAGGCAGCATATTTACTGACTGTTCTAGGAACGTAGACTCTCGAAATTTTAACAGTAAATCACACCATGGTGGAGAACATATCTCTTGTAGCGTCCGCCGCTCCGTAACGCTTTCGGTCTTGCTAAGTGAATCTGTAACGAAACCCGCTGCTGTTTTTTCTCAATCCTATCTCATACTGATTCCAGTCTGACGAGCCATATTCAAGTATTGCTCAAAAGAGTGTTTTGTAAGTCTTGTGGGTGGAGTACACTATCTGAGGATTCTGCCAATCAATATCAGCCTTAGCTGGGATTAGTTTCATATGGTCGTTCAGCTTTAACTCATTCCGATATTTTGTGGATGTAATTGCTTCCAGTGATTATTACGCAAATCAAATAATGATACAGTAATGGATATTTCTGTCTATTTGTGCCCAATACATTAATTTATATATGACGAGCGTCAACTGCCAACCACTGTACCAAGTGTCGATCCGCTGTATATCCTGGATGCTTTTAGTTACCCTAAGTTTCTTTCAAGGCTTCCTAGCGTAGCATTTTGAAAAACTAGTTTCTAAACGATATACAGACTTATTAACAAACGTGTTCAGCTGCCGGTAGGTATTGCCAACTTCACCTCAATCAACATTTCTTAAGCTTCCTCTGAAACATTAACTGCTTTATGTGTAATGATCTCCCTTTTTGTCTTCCAGTTTTATAGACTGCACATGTAGATACATTAAGTAATGAATTATAATGTTGTAATATTATTAGGTTTCTGATTCTCTGTATATAAAATATTTGCCATAAAAGAGAAGAACAGCCATCGAGCGGTAGTTGGTTAAATGTTACGCATCACAGCTCAAATGTGAGGAAAAGAAATAATTTTGTAATGTACGTCTACACAAAGAAACGAGTTCAGCATTAACTGCTTCAGATAAATCCTATGGCCCGCCGAGCGCAGTTCCAGGCTCTTCAGTCCGGAACCGCGCGACTGCTACGGTCGCAGGTTCGAATCCTGCCTCGGGCACGGATGTGTGTCAGTTCCTTACGTTAGTTAGGTTTAAGGAGGTCTAAGTTCTAGGGGACTGATGATCTCAGATGTTAAGTCCCACAGTGCTCTGAGCCATTTGAACCACCTGAACCCGCCGAGGGCAGATATGCAAATAATTGCCGCAACACTCGATCCTAATAAGATACGAAACATATGAATTATAAAAATTTTGTCTTTTGTTGTGAATAGTTGTAGACACTTGGTTACCTTTTACTGTTTCGATGATGATGTGTTAATATTTGTGTACCAACAACGTAAATTTTCGAACGAATGCTTCGATAAACAGTGCAACTCTATGAAATATTCACGCGCTCTCAAGGATAATTATTTTTGAGAAAATATTGGACAATGGTAAGACAGAGATTTAGGAACCAGGTTTTAAATTGTAGGACATTTACAGGGGCAGATGTAGACTCTGAACACAATCTATTGGTTATGAACTGTAGATTAAAACTGAAGAAACGGCAAAAACTTGGGAATTTAAGGAGATGGGACCTGGATAAACTGAAAGAACCAGAGGTTGTACAGAGTTTCAAGGAGAGCATAAGGGAACAACTGACAGGAATGGGGGAAAGAAATACAGTAGAAGACGAATGGGTAGCTTTGAGGGATGAAGTAGTGAAGGCAGCAGAGGATAAAGTAGGTAAAAAGACGAGGGCTGCTAGAAATCCTTGGGTAACAAAAGAAATATTGAACTTAATTGATGAAAGGAGAAAATATAAAAATGCAGTAAATGAAGCAAGCAAAAAGGAATACAAATGTGTCAAAAATGAGACCGACAGGAAGTGCAAAATGGCTAAGCAGGCATGGCTAGAGGACAAATGTAAGGATGTAGAGGCTTGTCTTATTTCCTAATCTAATTCCCGCAGCATCACCCGATTCAATTCGACTACACTCCGTTATCCTCGTTTTACTTTTGTTGATGTTCATCTTATATCCTCCTTTCAAGACACTGTCCATTTCGTTCAGCTGCTCTTCCAGGTCCTTTGTTGTCTCTGACAGAATTACAATGTCATCGGCGAACCTCGGAGTTTTTGTTTCTTCTCCATGGATTTTAATTCCTACTCCGAATTTTTCTTTCGTTTTCTTTACTGCTTGCTCAATATACAGATTAATTAACATCGGGAATAGGCTACAAACTTGTCTCACTCCCTTACCAACCACTGCTTCCCTTTCACGCCCCTGGTTTCTGTACAAATTGTAAATAGCCTTTCGTTCTCTGTATTTTACCCCTGCCACCTTCAGAGTTTGAAAGAGAGTATTCCAGTCAACATTGTCAAAAGCTTTCTCTAAGTCTACAAATGCTAGAAACGTAGGTTTGCCTTTCCTTAATCTATTTTCTAAGATAAGTCGTAGGGTAAGTATTGTCTCACGTGTTCCAACATTTCTACGGAATCGAAAGTGATCTTCCCTGAGGTCGGCTTCTACCAGTTTTTCCATTCGTCTGTAACGAATTCGTGTTAGTATTTTGGAGCCGCGGCTTATTAAACTGATAGATCGGTAATTTTCACATCTGTCAACACGTTCTTTCTTTGGGATTGGAATTATTATATTCTTCTTGAAGTCTGAGGGTATTTCGCCTGTCTCATACATCTTGCTCACTGGATGGTAGAGTTTTGTTAGGCCTGGCTCTCCCAAGGCTGTCAGTAGTTCTAATGGAATGTTGTCTACTCCCGGGGTCTTGTTTCGACATAGGTCTTTCAGTGCTCTGTCAGACTCTTCACACAGTATCATTTCTCCTATATTATGTTCCTCTACATTCTCTTCCGTTTCTATAATATTGTCCTCAAGAACATCGCTCTTGTATAGATCCTCTATATACTCCTTCCACCTTTCTGCTTTGCCTTCTTTGCTTACAACTGGGTTTCCATCTGAGCTCTTGATATTCATGCAAGTGGTTCTCTTTTCTCCAAAGGTCTCTTTAAATTTCCTGTAGGCAGTATCTATCTTACCCCTAATTATATGCACCTCTTCATCCTTACATTTGTCCTCTAGCCATCGCTGCTTAGCCATTTTGCACTTCCTGTCGATCTAATTTTTGAGATTTTTGTATTTCTTTTTGCCTGCTTTATTTACTGCATTTTTATATTTTCTCCTTTCCTCAATTAAATTCAATATCTCTTCTGTTACCCAAGGATTTCTGCTAGCCCTCGCCTTTTTACGTACTTTATCCTCTGCTACATTAACTATTTCATCTCTCAAAGCTACCCATTCTTCTTCTACTGTATTTCTTTTTCCATTCTTGTCAACTGTTCCCCAAAGCTCTCATTGAAGCTGTGTACAACGTCTGGTTCTTTCAATTTGTCCAGGTCCCACCTTCTCAAATTCCCACCTTTTTGCAATTTTTAAGTTTTAATCTACCGTTCATAACGAATAGATTGTGGTCAGAGTCCACATCTGCCCGTGGACATGTCTTACAATTTAATACCTGGATCCTGATTCTCTGTCTTACCATTATACAGGGTTTTACGAAAAGGTACAGCCAAACTTTCAGGAAACATTCCTCACACACAAATAAAGAAAGGATGTTATGTGGTCATGTGTCCGGAAACGCTTAATTTCCATGTAACAGCTCATTTTAGTTTCATCAGTATGTACTGTACTTCCTGGATTCACCGCCATGATTTCAAACGGGATACTCTACCTGTGCTGCTGGAACATGTGCCTTTACAAGTACGACACAACATGTGGTTCATGCACGATGGAGCTCCTGCACATTTCAGTCGAAGTGTTCGTACGCTTCTCAACAACAGATTCGGTGACCAATGGATTGGTAGAGGCGGACCAATTCCATGGCCTCCACGCTCTCCTGACCTCAACCCTCTTGAGTTTCATTTATGGGGGCATTTGAAAGCTCTTGCCTACGGAACCCCGTACCAAATGTAAAGACTCTTCGTGTTCGTATTGTGGACGGCTGTGATACAATACGCCATTCTCCAGGGCTGCATCAGCGTATCAGGTATTCCATGCGACGGAGGATGGATGCATGTATCCTCGCTAACGGAGGACATTTTGAACATTTCCTGTAACAAAATGTTCGACGTCACGCTGGTACGTTCTGTTGCTGTGTGTTTCCATTCCATGATTAATGTGATTTGAAGAGAAGTAATAAAATGAGCTCTAACATGGAAAGTAAGCGTTTCCGGACACATGTTCACATAACATATTTTGTTTCTTTGTGTGTGAGGAATGTCTCCTGAAAGTTTGGCCGTACCTTTTTGTAACACCCTGTATAATCTATCTGAGACCTTCCAGTATCTCCAGGATTCTTCCATGTGTACAACCTTCGTTTACGATTCTTGAACGAAGTGTTAGCTATGATTAAGTTATGCTCTGTGCAAAATTCTACCAGGTGGCTTCCTCTTTCATTCCTTAACCCAATTCCATATTCACGTACGACGTTTCCTTGTCTTCCTTTTGCTACTATCGAATTTCAGTCGCCCATGACTATTAAATTTTCGTCTCCCTTCAGTATCTGAATAATTCTTTTGTATCATCATACATTTCATCAATCTCTTCGTCATCTAAAGAGCTAGTTGGCATATAAAGGTGTACTACTGTTGTAGGCGTGGGCTTCGTATCTATCTTGGCCACAATAATGCGTTCACTATGCTGTTTGTAGTAGCTCTCCTATTTTTTTGTTCATTATTAAATCTTCTCCTGCTTCACCCGTATTTGATTTTGTATTTATAATCCTGTATTCACCTGACCAAAATTCTTGTTCCTCCTGCCCCCGAACTTCACTAATTCCTACTATATATAACTTTAACCTATCCATTTCCCTTTTTAAATTTTCTAACCTACTGCCCGATTAAGAGATCTGACATTGCACGCTCCGATCCGTAGAACACCAGTTTTGTCTCTCCTGACAACAACATCCTCCTGAGCAGTCTCCGCCCGGAGATTCGAATGGAGAACTATTTTATCTCCGGAATATTTTACCCAAGAGGACGCCATCATCATTAAACCATACAGTAAAGCTGCATGCCCTCGGGAAAAATTATGGCTGTAGTTTGTCATTGCTTTTAAGTTAGAATCTTAGAATATTATGTATTACCGCACTAGAGGATATGTGTCTGGTGGATTAAGTAGACCGCGCAGTCTCATTTGCTGTACACGATTTCGAGCGTCATTCAATGGATCATGTAATGGTTCTCATTTCATTTTATTTCTAACTTTGAGACAAATCATTCACAAGACTTTTGACCAATTTTTTCAACTATTTTATGTTATTCCATCAGAGAGACACTGAGCCCAGAATGCGCAGAGCGGGAGTGTAAGGCGCAGCCGGCGACCCACCTGGAGTACTTGAGCAGCGAGGCGTGGGGCAGGTCCGGCGCCGTGAGCAGCCCGTGGGCCCTGCGCGACACCAGGCAGCTGAGGTCCAGCGACGCCAGGAAGGTGGCGTTGTGCAGGCGCGCGCCTGCGCAGTGCAACACACCACCCGCCGCGTCAGCCTCTCTCACGTTACATCTCTAAATCTGAACCAAGTTACCATTACACGCTACAAAGAGCACGGGTAAGATATCATTCCTAAACAGCTGTAACGTTCCTGTACTTCAGTTAGACGAAAGCAGTACTCTGTCAAAGAGTAAGATTAATTTCATTTCGTGTCATCAGATTAAGTGAATCGAGTTACAGCAACATCACAGCAATGAATTTCCATCCGAAAAGCAAAAACGTGAACATATTCAGGCTGGCCTCGGTGACTCGCTTAACAACATTTTACACCCAGAACGAGCTTTTAGTAGTATCAACATAATGCTGAGATGAACAAATAAATAGCATTGAATAGCTACAATAGAAAGGAAATGATGCTGTAAACGTACATCACATTGCCAGACATGTACATCATACGAATCATGAAGAGATAAGATTGTCGATAATGTTCGCGGCTTTCTCATGTGTACGGATAAGGAAACTGATCAGACGCAGAAATCCTGCGAAAAAACTGGAATTTATTAAGATACGAGCAAACGTCCAGACTTAGTTTGCTATATACAAATTGTTTTTATTGTATGACGTTCGCAACAGTACTTTTGCGAACAGTACCTTCATTATGACATCTGTTTTTCAACTGTAATATGTAGATTTTGTAAGAAATAATTGACTGTAGTGGTGTCACAACATTTAACTTTCCTTGCGTTATTAGTTTTATGAAATGGAACAGTTTAATCACTAATCTGCCAGAGAGGTATGTTCCTTGTGAGCTTCGATGTTCCTCGTTTACCTGACATTCACCATTCACCGTATGACATTCACCATTCACAATCCAGAAAAGGCTCATGTACACAGATGATGTAGCTTTTGATTTTCCAGTATTAATCTCAATCATACTGCACAGACTTTGAAAATGAATATTCGGGTTTTAAGGGTTTAAGGGTTTCTAGCATTTATTACATTCAGCTTACGATTATAAATAATACATCAAATTAAACAAAAACTAAAACAATTTGTATATCTGCGCGCCGAGCGAAGAGTTCGGAACGACAAAGAGTGGCAAAGAACGTGTTGAACGAGCGAAATCCTTAAACCTGTAGCCTCAATAAATCAGTTCGGAAGGGTAGTCGTGAATTAGCAATTCTTCTGACTCCTGTGTGCAGGCTTTTGAGGAGACGCTGAAACTATGTCTTTATCGCTTGTAGTTGTTACAAGCTCTAGAGCCTACAGACTACGGTGTAGGTGCCAACCTTGCAAACGGGAAATGTTGCTGCATGACGATGAAGATCTTCCGGATCTTGTCGTCTTCAGTGATGAATCGGCATTTCACCAAAGTAGGAATGCAATCACACTTAATGTGTGTATATGGGGGTCAGAAAATCCCAGCGAGATGATGTGTGACAAATATTGACATTTAACGCTTGTAAGCAAAAGTTTTTGAAGTGCTCTTTTATGTGATGTATTAAGCCTAAAACTATGCTTCCGCCGTTTTGCAACGAGACTCCAGTAAACTGAATGTTCCTTGTGCCATATCCCGGCGGAACGTTTATGGGCCTTTTTTTCGATGAAGGAGCTGTAATAGCAGTTTGTTGTCTTGATGCGCTAGACCTATGGCTCTTTCGTCAGTTGAAGAAGCTGAACCGCAGAATTTTATTCGGCAGCAAGATGGTGCGCCGCCTCACTGGCATAATTCAGTATGTCATCGGTTAAACGACGTTGTACCCGATCGCTGAATTGGCCGCGTGGGACCGGATGATACAGCTTGTTTTACGTGACCTCCAGTTCACACACGATCTGACGCTATGCAGTTTTTACCTTTGTGGATTCTTAAGGGATCATATGTATGTTCCTATGTCACTTGGCTACCAGCTGATCTACCCGACTTTAGAAACAGCATTGTTGCAACCATTACTTCATACTCACCGATAAAAGTTTGGGAATAACTCGCCTATCGATTTGATGTGTGACAAATGTTGACATTTAACGCTTGTAAGCTAAAGTTTTTGAAATGCTCTTTTATGTGATGTATTAAGCCTAAAACTATGCTTCCGCCGTTTTGCAATAGACGACAGTAGCGGCAAGTGGGGTTCGGGTGGTTGGTCATAGGTGTGATACAATAAGCTTATGCATCTGTGCCCGCATCTCGTGGTCGTGCGGTAGCGTTCTCGCTTCCCACGCCCGGGTTCCCGGGTTCGATTCCCGGCGGGGTCAGGGATTTTCTCTGCCTCGTGATGGCTGGGTGTTGTGTGCTGTCCTTAGGTTAGTTACGTTTAAGTAGTTCTAAGTTCTAGGGGCTGATGACCATAGATGTTAAGTCCCATAGTGCTCAGAGCCATTTGAACCATTTTTATGCATCTGTAAACATAATGCCATAAAAATATTAGTCGATTTGTGATTGCATCATAAGGTTACTCTCGATTAAGTACGTCAATTTATTTACGCATATCACACCATTTGCGGGAAGTTTTAATTTTCTGCTTTAGCATGAAGAAATCTGCGGCTGTAGCTCTTAAAATGCTAGGTAAGACCAATGGTGAGGGAACTAGCACTGAAGCACAAACGGCCACAATACAGCGATAGACACGTAAAGGTAATTTTCAGCAGGTCAGTGCTCGACCCCATGTCCCAAAACCCGTCAAAATATACATGTAAACATTGAAATGAGAAGTCCTATCCCTCCCGCCGTATTCTCCATACGTTGATCTCTCTTACTACCACCTTTTTCGATCTGTGGCATAAGGTCTGACTGACCAGCACTTCCGGTCATATGAACAAGCGCCGAATCGATTTATGGATCCCCAGAAAAGACGCCCAGTTCTTCCGCCACGGAATTCGTATGCTATCAAAAATGGTTCAAATGGCTCTGAGCACTATAGGACTTAACATCTACGGTCATCAGTCCCCTAGAACTTAGAACTACTTAAACCTAACTAACCTAACACAACACCCAGTCATCACGAGGCAGAGAAAATCCCTGACCCCGCCGGGAATCGAACCGGGGCGTGGGAGACGAGAACGCTACCGCACGACCACGAACTGCGGACCGTATGCTATCCGAAAGATGGGAGAATGTAATGACGAGCGATGGACAATACTATGAGTCATAATTTTGTTTTGTAAGTTTTTCACAATAAAGCCCCGAACTTTGAGAAAAAACTGCGGAAGCAAAGTTGTAGACGTAGTATTATTTATGATTGTCATGTGAATGTAATAAATGCCATAAAACCTTGAAAGCTTTATTTTCAGTTTGAAGCACCGCATGTTTTATATCGAGACAGCTGCTTATAGAACTTAGGGCTACTGTAAATAAAAGTGAAATACACTGTACAAAAATCTGTGCGCTGCAAAGCAGCTGTTGTTTTTTGTGCCCAAGCGGCCATGGCAGCGACCGCTCAGCAATTCCACAGTGCGGCTCATGGACACTCGCTTGTGGGACTTTATCAAACCAATGTAGCTGATTGTTTCTACGTATTCATCAAACTCTTCATTTGGTGTGCTAGTTTCATCAAATACGGCTATCATGTTTCACATACGTGAATGAGAAATGAATTTCCAGTTCGCAAATGAAGAGATGTATCATCGATGCGCTCTGTAGAAATACTGCAAAGAATTTAGCACGAAAACAACAGCATAACTAAGGTGCCTGGTCATGGTGAACGAGTCTATGGTGATTGCTCATTTTCTAGGTAAGGACGAGTACAGCCCTGCTTGACACACGAGATGCTGCGCTGAATAATCCAGCTGATATCAGCGAAATAGTAGGAGTTTCATGTACGATGTTACCATCATTGTAACATTCCTAAAATTGCCTAAAATTTTCGACAGTCCGATTCAGACATTCTTTCGTAATTGAAATGATTTGCCTCTCTTTTGTCAGAATATTCTTTAATCAACACTAAATTACTGAGTGGCCGACAGCGGGTAGCCTAGATTCCTCAGCATGCTCGAAATATGGCAGAATTAACGCACCAGAAGCCATTACTCTGATCCACTTCAATATCTAACACGTTTCCTAGCCCGGAGTCTAAAAGTTATTGCTTAAATGACTTATGCCGAGAGTTAGAAACGTAATTAAGTATATACTATTAATTATTTATTGGTGCTATTGAAACACCCCCAAACCCCTCTCTTACTGTTCATTTCTGTCTTCTCGTCTCAGTGACGGTACTACCGTTTCAGTTTTCAGAGCGATACGGTGGTAGACGGCGGTGCCTGTAGGCCAGCGCACTCGGCCGTGTGACTCGCTTCACTCACCGGGTCCTCTCAGCCTGAGGCCGTTCCTTCCGCCGTTGGTCCCGCTGCGACCGGCCGCCGCTCCGTCTCCACGTCCACCGTTCCCGCCAGTCGCTTCCTTTCCTTCTGTAGGAGCGTCTTAGGAACAACAGACTGTGCTGGTTAACACTCAAGAAACTCATTGCCCATGCAAAATAAAGAGACAAACAGAACACACAAGGTATCATATTGTTTTCCTCTGAAACAAGGCAATAAATATAGAAGTAGTTATTCTCAAAGGTTTTCTTCGTACGAGTCTACTAAAACAGGGAATACTCGAAAGCAAAAAAGGGCAAAAAGGAAGAGTGAACATACGGAAACACTACATAGGTTCCAAATTACACTACTGGCCATTAAAATTGATACACCACGAAGATGACGTGCTACAGACCCGAAATTTAACCAATAGGAAGAAGATGCTGTGATATACAAATCATTAGCTTTTCAGAGCATTCACAAAAGGTTGACTCCGGTGGCGACACCTAAAACGTGCTGACATGAGGAAAGGTTCCAAATCGATTTCTCATACACAAACAGCAGTTGACCGGAGTTGCCTGGTGAAACGTTGTTGTGATGCCTCGTGTAAGGAGGAGAAATTCGTACCATCACGTTTCCGACTTTGATAAAGGTCGGATTGTAGCCTATCGCGATTGTGGTTTATCGTATCGCGATATTGCTGCTCGCGTTGGTCGAGATCCAATGACTGTTAGAAGAATATGGAATCGGTGGTTTCAGGAGGGTAATACGGAACGCCGTGCTGGATCCCAACGGCCTCGTATCACTAACAGTCGAGATGACATGGCTGCAACGGATCGTGCAGCCACGTCTCGATCCCTGAGTCAACAGATGGGGACGTTTGCAAGAGAACAACCATCTGCACGAATAGTTCGACGACGTTTGCAGCAGCATGGACTATCAGCCGGGAGACCATGGCTGCGGTTGCCCTTGACGCTGCATCACAGACAGGAGCGCCTGCGATGGTGTACTCAACGACGAACCTGGGTGCACGAATGGCAAAACGTCATTTTTTCGGATGAATCCAGGTTCTGTTGACAGCATCATGATGGTCGAATCCGTGTTTGGCGACATCGCGGTGAACGCACATTGGAAACGTGTATTCGTCATCGCCATACTGGCATATCAGCCGGCGTGATGGTATGGAGTGACATTGGTTACGCGTCTCGGTCACCTCTTGTTCGCATGACGGAACTTTGAACAGTGGATGTTACATTTCAGATCTGTTACGACCCGTGGCTCTACCCTTCAATCGATCCCTGAGAAACCCTACATTTCAGCAGGATAATGCACGACCGCATGTTGCAGGTCCTGTACGGGGCTTTCCGGATACAGAAAATGTTCGACTGCTGTCCTGGCCAGCACATTCTCCAGATCTCTCACCAATTAGAAACGTCTGGTCAATGGTGGCCAAGCAACTGGTTCGTCACAATACGCCAGTCACTACTTTTGATCAACTGTGGTATCGTGTTGAAGCTGCATGGGCAGCTGCACCTGTACACGCCATCCAAGCTCTGTTTGACTCAATGCCCAGGCGTATCAAGGCCGTTATTACGGCCAGAGGTGGTTGTTCTCCGTACTGATTTCTCAGGATCTGTGCACCAAAATTGCGTGAAAATGTAATCACATGTCATTTCTAGTATAATATATTTGTCCAATGAATACCCGTTTATCATCTGCAGTTCTTTTAGGTGTAGCAATTTTAATGGCCAGTAGTGTGTAAGAGACAGATGGAAAAAGAAGTAAGTAAGCTGTTTATTATATCAAAAGTAATCGCCGTAATCCCACGGACGGTCCTTTCATGGAAAAATGTTTGCAGTAGCCTACAGAACCATGACTGTACACAGGCTTGCAGCTCGTCGTCCGATGCAAATCGACAGCCACGAATGCTTTTCTTGAGGCATGCGCGCTCCTACGGACCCACGTAACAGAAGGTATAACTAGATGAATGACGTACACTAACTTCACTTAACGTAGGTTTATCCAGCACTTGCACACACAAGAGCGCGGAGCAAACTGCCTCCATCCAGAACACATAGAGTATATAAACGGCTACAGAACATTCCGGTACAATGATTCTTGATATTTGTGGATACCTCTAGAATGTACTCGAACCGAATGTAGAAACTGGAACTGTACAGTCCAAGTGAGTTTTGAACTCACGACCCTCCGTTGCAACAGTTTAGTATGAGAACCACTATACCGTGGTGCTACTTACTTTCTTCTACGATAGTATGTAAATCACATGAGCAGAGATGGGGACTGTGTGGAGGATACGTAAGGTCTTCTCAGCGATAGCGCTGCAGCGTACTCGAAACAACCTTCGAAATAAGTGAGTGGGTCCACCTTACAAATTCTCCGTATAGTCCTGATCTCTCCTCACGCTATTCCCACATTTTTTCGGCCCTGAAGAAAGCCATTCATGGTCGTCGACGTGCTTCGGACGAAGAGGTGCACGCCTGAGTACAGCGACGGTTCCATAGGCAACCGCGAACGTTTTCCCATGAGAGCATCGATAATCTCTTCTCACAGTGTGATAAATATAAATATATTAGCAGTTATGGCGATTACTTTTGAAATAAGAAACAGTTTACTTACTTTTTTTCCAACTGTCCCGCTTTCACTTGCCTGCTTCATATACAGTGTTTAACGGGTATAAGTGGAGATATTTTAATGGTGACTGAGAAAAGAAAATTGTATCAGTATTTACCTTATTTACAAAGTAATAATTATAACTATTAGGAGTAATATGCTTTGAGGTTGGTCCGTACCTCAAAGTGCCCGTGGCAAGAGAAAGCCATTAATGCTTATTCTCCGCTGGGTGGCAGGTCAGTTGTTTGGACGCATGGACGCAAAATAGTTACTCTATACAGTAAGTCGTAGTCCAATTAGTAGTACAACTACGGTGACGCAGAAAACATCAGGTAGTAAATTATTTGACGTTTTTCTCTGCTCGACGCAAAGGAAAAACAACCATCACACTCATGTGCGTACATGTAAAGGTACCACATATATAGAAATATCTGCACTTGCACCCTTTACACCCTGTACATTACTGACTCACACTACAAATTGCACTACGAAATTTCTCGCTTTAACACAAGGTATAGAAAAGCGCAAAAGAAAGCTTGCAGCCAGATAAACGGATGGATATGTGGAAATGCTAACTAGGAGAGACTGTACGATAGATTTAAGTCTTAATTATAAATGCTATCTTCCCTTACAGAATCTCTCGTTGGGTATACGTAGTGTTGTGTCTGTTGAACATACAACAGTCATGTTGGAGACTGCATGTAGATCCCATAGTTTAGTTGAAAATCAAGAGAATCTGTTAATAAATAAACGGCACAGCAAACTCTTCTCCATAACAACCAAGGGAACTGCCGGTCAACGGAAGTATCACCGCCGACAATGTCGTTTGTCCACACTCCATGAGACAGTGAGTAGATGTATAGGGTTTAATTGAGGCTATTGGTTCACTTATTGTCATAAGGATCTGCCAACTAGCGGTGATGAGAATCACGATTACTGCCTAAAAATTGAAAGAAGTACATCAAAGGCAAACACCTTCAGATAAACTTGAGTTACTAACCTCGGAAACAGAATAGTTTTCAGTGTGTTGATCACCAACGATTTATCGATTCTGAACGCTATTTCAAAACATTGGTTTCTTATTAAAAGAAAACTAGACAGTGTAGATTAATTCATAGAGTGTATGTAGTCTTTAGCGTGTTGTTCGTTTATCAACTGATAAAAAAAGAGATAGGGCTAACGTTGTTGACGTATAGCCTACATATCTGCACCTGTAACTGGCAATACTTGTTCTCTTCTATACAAAAAATTTTCAACCTTCACTCTTGCGTGAAAATGTCCTTATGATAATATTACAAACTAAGTAAATGTATAGCTGTGCTACGTTCTGTTTTAAGTGAAGACACCTGTTCTGAAGGAAAAACCGCATTTTAGAGCGTATTCTTTAGTGTAGCCAGACAAGAGAGAGGGTACTCTCTCGAGGTGGAGTTAAACCTAGAGTTTATTCTCGATTAACGAGACACATGTTTTGTAACCGGTGTGTCATTCGTTAGGATACACAGAGAGACTAGTGTGCGCTTTCAGTTCCCTTACCTTCATTGGTTTTTGATTCTGATCCTTTTTCACCCGCCTTACGCTTCTCTGTAGATGATTCCACGTTCTCTGCATTTGTGTCTTTACTTTTGCTGTCGCTTTCACCGTTCGTCGTTTTTGGAGTGGCACTCGAGTCGTGGCGAGTGAAGCCTTCGACTCCTTCAGCTGCAGAAGATCTGATATCGACAGTCGTATAAACTTGTGGTCTCTCAGTGTCAGCACTGTGAGATATCCCTCCGGAAGGGGCCGGTAGGTCATTGTTGTTTATGTCAGTCTCAGCAGACGCAGGTACCTTGTTGTTTTCGGTTGAAGCTTTCTCGCCGTTCTCCCCTCCGTTGCTACTCATGAGATCCACACGGTCCCCGTCCTTCCCAGAGTCACCTGTCACACCATCGAGTGTCCTGTCCCCGTCTCTAGTCACAACGGGATCGTCGCCGTTCCTGTTCTTCGCCACGTTCGTCCGCCTCACATTTTGAGCCGCACTCTGGTAATCAGGCTGGCTGCTGGGCGTTAGGTTGTTGTCCACGTCGTCGCCGATGCTGGTCCCTTTGTTCACCTCCTCCACTTTGCTGCCTTCCACGATGCTGTTTTCGGAAGCTGCGGCGGGCTCTTCTGCCGCCGGAGACGCCAGAGCATCGGACGACGCCCTCGCAGCGACCGCTGCTGCCGCCTTGGCGCGCCGTGGTGGTGCTACTTCTTCTCCGGCTGCGGACACCGTTCTGGGCCCCGAGCCCCTGCGGCGAGACCCCCTCTCAGCGTAGCGCAGCCGGTGTGCTGAGGAGCCTTGTGGACGCCCGTGAGGTCGCCTCCTGAATTTCAAACAAAACAACAGCTGTCACTAAAGAAAAAGAAAATACTTAGTATTCAATACTTAAGGCAAATAAACGTGTTGATAATCCAGTGTGACATCAGATTTTAAAGAATAAGTTAATTTACTTTCTCGATGACGAGGAGGTGTTTACGAAGTGATGACCGTGCAGCTTCCCTAGAATAAATGATAATTAATTGAAACCCTCAGCTGCCGACAGACATTGTCGATGTACCTCGATGGGAACAGTTGAAAATGTGTGCCCGGACCGGGATTCGAACCCGGGATCTCCTGCAGTAGTTCCGGTCGGGGCACTCATTTTCAGCTGTCCCCATCGAGGTATATCAACAACACCTGTCGGCAGCTGAGGGTTTCAATTAATTATCATCCGCCATATCCTTTTCAAGCAATTTAGGGAAATTAGAAGAAACCCAGTCAGGATCCACTGGCGTGAAATGGAAACAAATTCATTCTGAATGCGAGTCCAACCACTTCGCTCGGTATTCTAGAAAGTAGACTTTAAAAAAAAATGTAAATACATTACAGCAACACATTTTATTTTGAAATAAACTGACGGGGGAAAAATCGCAAAACCACAAAATAATTAATGTAGAGTAACGAAATTTTGGGAATACTTTTGGCTTTTTTTTTTTTCTTTGTCATCAGTCTACTGACTGGTTTGATGCGGCCCGCCACGAATTCCTTTCCTGTGCTAACCTCTTCATCTCAGAGTAGCACTTGCAACCTGCGTCCTCAATTATTTGCTTGACGTATTCCAATCTCTGTCCTCCTCTTCAGTTTTTGCCCTCTACAGCTCCCTCTAGTACAATGGAAGTCATTCCCTCATGTCTTAGCAGATGTCCTATCAGTGTTTTCTACATATTCCTTTCCTCTCCGATTCTGCGTAAAACCTCCTCATTCCTTACCTTATCAGTCCACCTAATTTTCAACATTCGTCTATAGCACCACATCTCAAAGGCTTCGATTCTCTCCTGTTCCGGTTTTCCCACAGTCCATTTTTCACTATCATACAATGCTGTACCCCAGACGTACATCCTCAGAATTTTCTTCCTCAAATTAAGGCCGGTATTTGATATTAGTAGACTTCTCTTGGACAGAAATGCCTTTTTTGCCATAGGGAGTCTGCTTTTGAAGTTCTCCTTGCTCCGTCCGTCATTGGTTATTTTACTGCCTAGGTAGCAGAATTCCTTAACTTCATTGACTTCGTGACCATCAATCCTGATGTTAAGTTTCTCGCTGTTCTCATTTCTACTACTTCTCATTACCTTCGTCTTTCTCCGATTTACTCTCAAACCATACTGTGTACTTTTGGCTAGGTAGCATATTTAAGTGATTAAGATTCGAAGAGCGCAGGTTAATGTAAGCGGGAAATAAGCCATTGTAAATATGAAATGCTAGTACGTTAATATCCGATATAACAGCCACAATGTTGAATGCACGTGCCGGATGTCAGCTTGTGGGATGGAGTTCCATATCTGTTGCACTTGGTCAGTCAGGACAGGGAAGGTTAATGCTGTTCGTGGATGACACTGGACTTGCCCCGTATGTACTCAATTGGAAACAGATTTGGTGATCGAGCAGGCCATGGTAAAGTGTGGACGCTTTGCAGAGCATGTAGGGTCACAACAGCGGCATGTGAGTGAGCGTTATCCTGTTAGAAAATACCCCCTGGAATGCTGTTCATAAATGGCTGCAGAACAGGTCTACTCACGAGACTAACGCAAAAATTTAAGTCAGTGTGCGCAGGGTAACCACGGGAGTGCCCCTACTGTCATACGAAAATGCACGCCATACCGTAACTCTAGGTGTAGGTCCAGTGTCTCCAGCACGCAGGTAGGTGTATGGAGGAACTCACAGACGGCCATCACATGGCCATCAGTGGTACCAAGGAACAACTCTCAAAATTTCTTGAGAAAAACGACTTTAAACTTTTCCGAGCAGCTTTAACTCATTGTTGCCTGAGCTATCAAAAATACTAAGATTTTTAGATTTTTTAATGGAACAGAGCAGTAAAAGGTATCGTAATGACTGCGGACATTTTTCGGAATTTTTATTTTATTATTTTTACTAGTTTAAAAAGGTGGTACTTTTGAATACCGTCTGGACCTCCGGTTATTTGGTGAACTACAGTTCTCAGTTTCTGCATACTGAAACTAACAAAAAAAAAAATCGTTAGAATGCACATTGTTGGCGAATTAATGAACGATAGCAAGGTTATTACTTTGAGTTACTAAGTGGACTTCAGTACGCAGTGATAATTAGCGGATACTGCTGAGTAGTTCCTCTTATAAACAGCATCCTAATGAGCAAATCAGTTCCCTCTTTATCTGTAGTTACTCGTACTTTCGGTACTGCGGCTATGCACCGGTATACTTAAAAAGAATAGCTCGATGTAGTCATAGGGTCGAGCCGCGAACGTCTGCTTTCATGCCACACAGCTGATTCGCTGCAAATAATAAGCTGCAGCTGTGATCCTGCGCTCGAATAGTCTATGCATTCGCTAGAATTGCGAGTTAATAAAATACACAGCAATATAAAATGGGTTATGTTCTAATGGCTGTGACTGATGTAGAAGACAGAGAATTATATTGAATAATTGATATTCAGGGAATGACATCTCAAATAAATGGGGAGTGGTTGTACGATAGCCGCGCGGGATTAGCCGAACGGTCTAAACGCTGCAGTCATGGACTGTGCGGCTGGTCCCGGCGGAGGTTCGAGTCCTCCCTCGGGCATGGGTGTGTGTGTTTGTCCTTAGGATAATTTAGGTTAAGTAGTGTGTACGCTTATGGACTGATGACCTTAGCAGTTAAGTCCCATAAGATTTCACACACATTTGAACATTTGGTTGTACGATATTCAGTTAAAGTACAGACCGAAACGAACCTTATGGCATACAGTGAGGTTACATTGACAGCTTTACAGGAATGGTAGCGAAATCTCCAAACTAAATAGTCATCAAGGACTCGCAAAGACTAAGTCCATTTCATAATCTCAGTACGCAAAAGATTCACCAGCTCAAAATAGCTCAGTGTTCAACATGATGATTAACAAATTACCACAGACGATACGAAGAATAGTATCTCATAGTCTGTCTATTCTCAATTCCGCAAATCAAGCGCAAAATGTTAGTCCTGCTCTGGAACACATTCAACCCTTTCGAAATATCAAGTCCCTACAAAAGTTAAAATGTTGTAATGAGCGTTCACAGCCCAGAATTAAATATCTCCACGATCCCCGTCACGCACTTTACTGCAGGATGGTCTGCCTTCTTCAGGAATTCGACATGAAGTGCCCAGAATAGGTACCTGGAGCTCTTTGCTGGAGCAGTCCCAGTCTCCTAATGACTTCTGTAGTGGAACACTACTGTTGCTTCTCCGTTGGCTAAAGGCCATCTGCACCAAAAATACATTGTCCTTAAGCTCTGAAGAAATGATTCGACACAACATGACCACTTTTTCGTTCTAAACTAATATATTAGAACAATATTTACATGCAGAAATGTTATAAATATTCAGTCACACTCAGAACATTCACAGTAAAAGTAAGTAATAATTGGTTCAGAAATAAATAAGCCAGCTTTCTTGTACAAATCTGGTCATGTTAAATGACAACGAATTGTCATTAAATATTATTGGAACAATTATTTATGCCTTCTTGACAGAATGGTCTTTTGGTTTTCTTTTCAATTATGGTGTCTGTTAAGACATGTGATTGACCACTTTTAAGTTATCACGCTTTTTAATGGCACTTCGCAGTCAACATTTAAGTAATGTTAGTGGCAAAGTGTTTGGATGGTTTGCGGGGAGAGGGACGAACAGAGAGATCCTCAGTCTCTTGATATTAGGGAAGGATGGGGAAGGAAGTTGGCCACGCCCTTTCAAAGAAACCATCCTCGCATTTGCCTAAAAAGATTTAGGAAAATTACAGAAAACCTAAATCAGAATGACCAGATCCAGGTTTGAACTGTCGTCTTTCCGAATGCAAGCCTAGTGTGCTAACCACTGAGCTACCATGCTCGGTGACAAAATAGTAAACCGTCGTTAAATGAATACAAAAGAATGTTAATACGTGAGGTATTGATGCTGTGTTCATTTGCTGTGTAAATGTGGAGAATACGATGTTCTGACAAGTATTTGCATGATGAAAAACATATGAAACACATAGTAAACCAATAAATGAGATGGATGAAGATATGTAGCTTTCAGGGAGAAGAGCTATAGTGTAATGCTATCTTCTGACATCTCGTTTGTTGAAATCGCATGAAGCGATTACAAGTTTTTTAATTAAGGGCTTCAATGTGTAAATGTTTATTCACTTCGAAATGTTTAATTTCTGAATTTTTAGAGATAATGAAATACTGTTATGGGATTGGATGCGTCTCGTTTATCTGATGTCGCTCATATATTCAGGTTTGCATTAATACTTAACTGTGAGTTATTTTCAAACCTCAAAGAGCTGTAAGTTAGCCATCTTTAAGATTGTCTGACACTCCACCATGACTTGGAACATTGTCTCCTGCATAAAGGCCATGCGAATAACAGGCGTCCAAATTCCCAGCTTCAGGATTTTCCCCATTTCCGGCGACACAGCTAGTCTTTGTACATGGACTCACTCGTATCGGTCACCTAGCCTGGAGCTGGAACTGCCACAGCGCGCACTTAGACCTGAGCTCACTAGCCTTCAGCTGTACAACACTTGCATCTTGCCTTGTACCTGTTTTAGACAGCTGTATATCTCGCCTACATATGTGTAACGTTACAAGTAAAATAATTTTTCTTTCCGAATCTTACATCCTGTGGGGGTGAGTATTCTAATTTCTTCATTGTGTTGTAAGTATGACTTCTTGTCAAAACTTACACTGCAGCTCATGAACTGATATGCTTTGCACCTGTTTGAAACGTCAGGTGTTGAACAGCATATGCTCTAAACTCGAGGAGTAGAATCATGTAACTTACATAACAATTTAGTCCTATCGTGTCCCAGAACAAGCAATTCTACTATTTTTAGATCTTTTTCACACCCCATAAGTAAATCTTGGTCGATCGGTATAGTCCATACTTCCCAAACAACAATAACAACTGTCATCCTTTACTACAGTTGGGTACTGAACGTTAATTTTGGTGTCATCGTTCTCCTTTCTGGACAAAAAGTTGCATTCCCACGTAATCTGAAGAATTTCGCTGTTCACATCTTCTCTGTCTTTCCACAAAAATACTCCAATTATTCTGGAAGATGGAATCATGCAATGAGTCACCTGTTTTCATTTCCTTATAAAGCAAAAAGCCTTGATGGAGAACCTTGATGTTGATCTTCATTGTGCCATAATCCAAAGAACCTTTGAAGCATTATTATGGAAGTAAGAAAGATATCCAAGTACACTCTTCCATTTTCAACCCAAATCATTTCTGATGAACCTAAAACTACCCTTCCTCCTAACACATCAGTTTCAGATTCTCTATTGGGAGATTTATTTCTCCCCTCATAAATATCACAGCCAAAAATGTAGCTTTGCTGGTTCGCAATACACCGCAGTATATAACCGCCTTTCACTACCTTCATTGGGTTGTATTGTCTCATAACGAAAAACTGAACTTTTCCGTAAAAAAAATAAAAAAATTACAATTGTGTTAAGACTGAAGGAGTCTGAGCTTTGTACATGCAGATCAACAGAGCTGGTAAGATAAACGAAAAACATCCAGAAAAACAAGAAACTACGGTTGTATAGCAGTACACAATGAGGTGACAAAAGTCATCAGATAACTTCCAATATTGTGTCGAATCTCCTACTGTGCAGCAACTCAACGTTGTTGGAAGTCCGGTGCAGAAAAATTGAGCCATGCTGTCTCTATAGCCGTCCATAATTGCAAATTGTAGCCGGTGCTGGCTTTTGTGCACGAGGCCGGCCGATGTGGCCGAGCGGTTCTAGGCGCTTCAGTCTGGAACCGCGCGACCTCTACGGTCGCTGGTTCGAATCCTGCTTCGGGCATGGATGTGTGTGACGTCCTTAGGTCAGTTAGGTTTAAGTAGTTCTAAGTTCTAGGGGACTGATGACCTCAGAAGTTAAGTCCCATAGTGCTCATAGCCATTAGAACAATTTTTATTTTGGTGCACGAACTGACCACTCGATTACATGCCATAAATGTTCCGTGGAACTCATCACCGACGAACTGCCCAGAATGCTCTTCAAACAAATGGCGAACAACTCTGACACGGTGACATAGCGCATTTTCATCCATAAAAATTTCATCGTTGTTTGGGAACATGACGTCCACGAATGGCTCGAACGATCTTCAAGTATCCGAACATTCAGAGGATCCGGCCCATTCAATGTAAACACAGCCCACACCATTATGGAGCCCCCACCAGCTTACGCAGTGCCTTCTTGACAACTCGAGCCCATGGCTTCGTAAGGTCTGCGCCACACTGAAACCCTACCATCAGTTCTTACCTGGTGAAATCGGGACTCATGTGACCAGGCCGCGGTTTTCCTGTCGTCTAGAGTCGAACTGATTTGGTCACGGGCCCAGGAGAGCCGCTGAAGTCGATGCCGAACTGTTAGCGAAGGCACTCGCGTCTGTCGTCTGCTGCCACAGCCCATTAACGCCAAATTTCGCTGCACTGCCCTAACGGATACGTTCGTCGTACGTCCCACATTGGTTTCTGTGGGTACTTCACATATCGTTGCTTGTCTGTTAGCACTGACACTTCTACGGAAACATTGCTGCTCTCGGTCGTTTTGTGAAGGCTGTCGGTCATTGCGCTGTTCGGGTGAGAGATAACGCTTGAAATTTGGTATTCTCGGCACCCTCTTCACTCTGTGGATTTCGGCAAATTGAATTACCTAACAGTTTCCGAAACATAACGTCCCTTGCGTCCAGCTCCAACTGCCACTCAGCGTTCAAAGTCTGTTAATTCCCGTCGTGCAGCCATAATCACGCCGGAAACCTTTTCCATAAATCACGCGAGTACAAATGACAGCTCCGCCAATTTACTGTCTTTCTGTACCTTGTCTACATGATATTAACACCAACTATATATGTGCATACCGTTATCCAATGACTTTTGACATATCAGTGTACGAAAAATGCGCGCAAAGCCACTTCTTACTCTACAGTATAACTCCGTTTTCTGTTTATTTCGCAAACAAAAAGAACTGATTTAACGAAAGAGGTGCACGAGAAGAAAACAGTAATCAACCTACATCATAACAACGCTGGTAAACACGAAAATTACAAACAACTGAACGGCAAGTAAACTCTGTCCAAAGACATTCTTCAGATGTCACCAAAGATAATACAGACATATATTTTGAACGGCAAACTAGATCCAGAAGGCGATGAGATATTGCCAACTCACCAAAATCAAGCATTTACACATACCATCAGCGCAGCGTGTTGGATATATGTAAGTAATGGGAGTAAACGAGGATCAAAAGAGATGGTACATAGAAGAACTGACAGGCAACTAAGGGTTACTGAAGGTAGCCTCTTTAGTCGGTCGTGTGGTTCAAATGGCTCTGAGCAGCGGTCGCGCGATTCCAGATGTAGCGCCTAGAACCGCTCGGCTCGGTCGTGTGGCTCTGTAGTAATACGCACGCCCATCACGTGGGTGACCTGGCCTGGGTTCGATTCCTGGTCTTTCAGTTTCTTCCAACAAAGGTGCATGTGCTACGACCATTTCCGTAAAACGTAAAATATATAAACATGGAAAAAACTCTTTAGCACTCGAGACTATTAATCACTACGCCAGTGATTCGAGCTACGGTCGCAGGTTCGAATCCTGCCTCGGACATGGATGTGTGTGATGTCCTTAGGCTGGTTAGGTTTAAGTAGTTCTAAGTTCTAGGGGACTGATGACCTCAGAAGTTAAGTCCCATAGAGCTCAGAGCCATTTGAACCATTTTTTAATACGATGCAACTCATCTCACAAAGCTGTTTGTTCCTCAGAAACACGTAATATAAATATTACATAAAGTCGATAATCGAAAATCTTGCAGAAGCCTTTTAAGGGACTTCGGCATTCTTGCATACATGAGCCATAAGCGGGACTATAACTATTGCGTAAAACCCCTTGAGGGATTTCGGCATTTTCACATACGTGCACCAATACATACCGTCACAAATTGTGAATAAAGGTGAGGGTAAGTTCCGCGTTCTGGTCCTAGATGGATCAACTGCACCCGACCGACCACCGCGTCGTTCTCTGTGGAAGACGTCATCGGAGGTGGTATGGAGGGAATATGGGGTCCTCTCTCCCCATCGTAGTCGGGTTTCTTGACCTTGGAACCACTATTACCAGGAATCAAACTCGGCTCCTCAATATGGCAGTCAGCCGCCCTGACTACTCAGCTACAGAATCGGACTAATTTGTGAATAATAATAGGCAAATATTTAGCTTCCGATGAAATGTTGAATTTACAGCCCAAATAGCAAAACATTAAAAAAAATTCACATAGACTATGCGTCCGTGGATGTAATTTTATAATCCAACGAACTCCCAACCATCAGCCAAACAAGGCTTGGAGGCCCGCCGGTGCCGACCGCCCGCCGGTAGCGACCACCCGCCGTGCCACCCTATGCCCTTAGGCGTCACCGGATGCGCATGTGGTCCACACACCGCTCTCCCGGAATTTCCCAGTTTTCGTGACTGGTACCGCTACTTCTCAATCAGGCAGCTCCTCAAGTAGCCCCACAGGGGCTGAATGCGCCCCGCTTGTCGAGAGAACTTCGCAGGCCTGGACGGTGACCCATTCAAGTGCTAGCCAATCTCAAACAGCGCTTAACTTAGGTGATCCGTCGGGAACCGGTGTTATCACAGCAGCAAGGTCATTGGCTTCGTAAAACAACGCATAAATCTTTAACAAGGCTCCCTTCAAACATCAGGCACGAAATTCTAAATCCCGAGTTATTCACGAAGAACATAACAGAGTAGCTAATTAGCCACTCTGTATACACCGAAGCGCGAAAGAAACTGGTGTAGGCATGCGTATTCAAATACAGAGATATGTAAACAGGCAGAATACGGCTCTGTGGTCTGAAACGTCTGTATAAGAAAACAAGTTCTGGCGCAGTTTTAGATCGATTATTGATGCTACAATGGCAAGTTATCAAGATTTGAGTCCGAACGTGGTGCTAGTCGGCGCACGAGCGATGGAACACAGCATCTCCGAGGTAGCGATGAAGTGGGGTTTTTCCCGTAAGGCCATTTCATGAATGTACCGTGAATATCAGGAGTCCGGTAAAATATGAAATCTCCGACACCGGTGTGGACAGAAAAAGATTCTGCAAGAATGGGACCAACAGCGACTGAAGAGTATCGTTCAACGCTACAGAAGCGCTACCTTTCCGCAAATTGCTGCAGATTTCAATGCTGGGCCATCAACAAGTGTTGGTGTGTGAACCATTCAACGAAATATCAAAGATATGGGCTTTCGGAGGCGAAGGCCCACTCGTGTACCCTTGATGACTGTACGACACGAGGTTTTACGCGTCGCCTGGGCCTGTCAATACCGACACTGGACTGTTGATGACTGGAAACATGTTGTCTGGTCGGACGAGTCTCGTTTCAAATTGTGTCGTGCGGAGGGACGTGTACGGGTGTGGAGACAGCCTCATGAAGCCATGGACCCTGCATATCAGCAGGGGACTGACAAGCTGGTGGAGAATCTGTGACGCTGTGAGGCGGGTGCAGACGGAGTGATAAGGGACCCCTAATACGTCTGGATAAGACTCTGACAGGTGACTCGCACGTAAGCATCCTGTCTGGTCAATTTCATCCATTCATGTCCATTGTGAATTCTGACGGACTTGGGCAATTCCATCAGGACAATGCAACACCCACACGTCCAGAATTCGTACAGAGTTGCTACAGGAACACTATTCTGAGTTTAAAGACTTCCGCTGGCTACCAAACTCCTCAGACATGAACATAGAATATCTGGGATGCCCTGCAAGGTGCTGTTCAGAAGAGATCTCCACCCCCTCGTACGCTTAAGGATTTGTGGACAGCCCTGCAGGATTCATGGTGTCAATTCCCTCCAGCACCGCTTCAAACATTAGCCGAGTCCATGCCACATCGTGTTGCGGTACTTCTGCGTCCTCGTGGGGGCGCTACACGATATTATTCAGGTTCACCTGTTAGTTTGGCTCTTCAGTGCATAACTTATCAGAATAATTGGAGTCGATTAACACGAATGTTCATATGATAAAGACTGTAACATTTCCAGTAGGTGGACAGCTTTTTGTGCTTTCTGACTTGAGTAATGTAACTTAGTATGAAGAAACAGAGCTAACAGTAAAGGAGGCAAGGGAGGTAGCTTCATTTTTTTGTAAACGTTGTGTTCGTCGGATGACAGTGCTTAACATTTTGAGTTATTGAAACATTTACAGTTTTCAAAATGTAGTGATATATTTTTAAGGGTATTCGAAAGCTCGTGAAAAGAAGAGTACAGCGATATAATGTTTGTTAATTTCGGACTTCAAACTTTTCAAAAAATTATCTGAGAAACGTGCTGAAACTGAAAGTCAAGAAGGCCACGATTGGAGGTGTGAGCACTCCAGTCGGTACTGTCTCATGCCAGCGTCCACAAGTAGCAGTAAGGTCACACCACACTGTAACGATTACAACCCAGATACACGGTTAACTACGATTTTTGTAAACAGGACTACCCTGAAACCTAAGACTGAAATAACTTTTGCATCACATCTCACAATCAAGTTTATAGCTCGATGATACTTGGAAGATATACCTAATTAGAAATAATTACTACACTATACTACAGACGGTAACTGAAACGAATACGCAATGAAACGAACAGAAATGACAGTTTTGTTTAAAGGTAATAAATACACTGAAGTCACCGTGATTCATGATGCTCCCGTGGACATTGGCAAGAGCGGGACATGGTTTTTAATAGGGTTTGTTATCGCCACAGAAGGCACTGCATACTTTGCAACGTGCTCCCATACTAGCCACAAGCCTGGTAGGTTGTTGTGTGGTTGGGCTCAAAATGGCTCTGAGCACTATGGGACTTAACATCTGTGGTCATCAGTCCCCTAGAACTTAGAACTACGTAAACCTAACTAACCTAAGGACATCACACACATCCATGCCCGAGGCAGGATTCGAAACTGCGACCGTAGCAGTCGCGCGGTTCCGGACTGAGCGCCTAGAACCGCATGGCCACCACGGCCGGCTGTGTGGTTGGGCTTTCCATTCCTCCAACAATGCGATTGATAGCTGGCGGATGCTCGTTGGTGCACGTATACGTTCTGCAACACACCTCCCACACGTTGGACTTAAGGTGGGGCGATAAGGCCAGTTCGTTAGTCAATTAACATCTAGTTTCAGGTGCTCCTCCACCTCTGCTATTCGATGCGGTCGCTCACTGTCATCCATTAAATGAAGTCAGGGCCGAATGCAACTCTGAAACACACTCATTGGGAAGCAGTATAGTGTCAAAATGACGTTGACAGTGAGTGCAAAGTTCTGGAGGTCAGTACGCCCATGCAACATTACGACTTCCCACGCCATAACACCTGGACAACCAAAACGATAATGTTCGATAGTGTTCCTGGGTGCATTACGTCTTCCACTTCTCACCACAAGAGGGAACTGGAGTAGTTTCACCGAGCTACGTAACTTGTGACAGTGACACGTCATGTGAAAGGGATTTTCGTCTTTAAGTTTTACACAAATGTGTTTGTCCTAACTTCTAGCTTATTCAGAAGGGTCGAGGGGAAACTGCTTCTCATTATTTGAAGGAAGCAGTGACTCACAGATTCTGAATGTTTGTGGAAAAATCATAATTATCCAAAAATAATTTCTAATGTGTGTACGCCCTCACGCGTAAGTGAACAGCTATTTAAGCCTACCCCTCTCTCCTTGTAGGCAACTAAATAGATGTCACCTGTCAGACTTCACTATGAAAAAGGGCCCTTTCTCCTGAAATAGGGTACTACTGTCTTAAACTCCGAATTTAGAAAAAGTATTTCTGACCTGCCTTTGTCTGGACACGCTCGAACCTGCTTAAAGGTAGGCAAATGTTGCCGTGCGATTGTAACTACAGGTACTAGTAGAAGTTGCCGTTAAGTAGAATACACACGTCAGCGACATAAACACTTTACTTGCAGTGATTTGGGGACTACTCGTTGCATATAAAATAAATAGTTTTCCCTATGCTACATTGTTTCAAACTGTACGTAAGCATGTGTTCAGAGAGTTTCCCATCGATACCAAGACACATCTGCAATCGCCGTTCGATAGATGGGCAGACGAAATATCTGTGACGACTTCTGTGGCACATGCTGCAGACATTCAACGTCAGGTATCTTAGTTGAGGCACCAGACAACACTGCACCACTTAGAACTCCCCACAGAATGAAATTAAGAGCAGTCGAATTGGGGGACCTGACAGGCCATCTTTCTGCCACATTCTGTGCAATCAGGGAACAGAAAATGTTTCATTCAGTAATTGCGTTTCACCATCGGAAGAGTGAGCTGGACACGGCCGTTTCTGATGTACCTGACAAAGACAGCGTTGATTTTTCTGCTGCATAGTAGTAATGTTGCAACCGTATACATTTGCCGTTTACGCAGTAAAACGTCTTCTAGAAACATGGATAGAACGTTCGCAATAAAGTGCGCGTACGTACGACTGTTTCCATGTGACGTTCCAGGCATCCGCCTTCCCCACAACTACCATTACGTGCTCACTTTGGGTTGAGTGTTTTGATCCATATGTGCATTTATGAACTGTCTCTTTCTGTAGTACATTTTTATTGAGACCATCATGTCCCGTCAGCCATGATGGTTTTTTTACTCAAAAGAACCGACCGTATTTTGAATTTCAATCAGATCGCGGCAGGAGTCTAGGAGTTAACTTCTTCTTTCCGGGAGTCGAGGTGTACGTCACATGCTTTGTACCTACTTTTGATTTAGCAGTGTTCTTCCACTGCGGTGTGTGAAACAATCATGTTGACACACTACGGCCACACGTCCACTATTTAACATTGCCTGCTGCCAACTGACTGGTCTAATACATATCTGTTGATTGCACCTATTCGTTCAAGTTCCCACCATAGTTACCGTACCGGCTTCGCCTATACGCCTGAACTTTTCGGACTAACTGAATAAGGACAGAACAACATAAAAACATTTCCAATGTTTTCAGATTATGACTGCATACATCCCGCTCATCAAGCGGTACCATTTAGACCACACAAGGTAGGCTGTCTTGATGGGTGGATGTTGTTGAAACTGGTGTTATGGAACTTAGTACGATTCACAATAAAATTAACGAAAGATTTTAGAGATGTGATTCCCTTGTTTAAAATACAATACTATTTAAAACTGTTATAAATTAACATTAGTACACTGCATAATAAATTATGGGTTAACTTCTTCGAAACTTAGTCATTTTCTCATGTTGTGACGCTGTATCTCGAAATTTGGTTCGAAGGCACCCAAGCATAGAAGTTCATGTTAGGTAAGGTAGTTTAATGATTTCACATTGGCACAATATTTCATCATAATTCCATCCAACGGCACTGTAGATATGTCACATGACGGGAATGTTATCACAACTCACGTTACCCACGCCTCATCCCTTTTCTTGGCACTTCTGTGACGGTGGTCATAACCGTGACGATCAGCGGTTCTCTTATGGACAGCCGAGAAAAACATTTCTCACACACTGCTGCTTGATTCGATACGAAAAGGCCTCAGGACGAGAATGAAACCATCCCTTGCCTTGAGAGTTTAGTTTCACACATTTCGCAGTCGAAAACGTCAGTTTGCAGCGCAACGAGCAATAGGAAGACGTTCTTAACAATATTTCGTACTGCTGACACTCCCCCGGATGGTTCAGCCGTTCTCTCAGAACATAATGAGGCTGAAAAAACACGGAACGTGATCCTACCTCTGTCGAATGTAGTGGTACCTCAATTTTTACTCGTACAGAGTATGGAGTCACCAAGTACCGTTGAAAACCACTCGACGAAATTGGAATGTGATCTGAAACAGAAAAGGGTGTTTATGTTTTTCCTCTTCTCCTCTCCTGCTACGTGCCCCCGTACCACCTGCGCACAGGGAGCAGGGTGAAGGGGGGTGGGGACACTGACATGTATGTGAATGAAATGGCACAGGGTCCCACTTAGAACCCTCGTTTGGCAACACTCTCAATGCCACCTGCACACCTTCGATGGGCACCTTAAAAATATCCCTGTACGGAGGCACCATTGTGATAGGCGTATCTTCCAACACTCCTTGGCTGACCGTCACTACGCCGCTGCATTAGCACCTGGGGACGATATCTGAATGTTGTCAGAAGACTTGCCTATTCCACCAGCACCTAGTCATCGGTGAATGTGTCTCGCAGTACAAGGACATTTTCAAGGTGCCCTTTAGAGATGTGTGGGTGTAGCCAAACTGCGGGGGGAGGGGGGGGGGAGAGAGGTTTAGTGGGACCCTTTGTGGTTCAAATGGTTCAAATGGCTCTGAGCACTATGGGACTCAACTGCTGAGGTCATTAGTCCCCTAGAACTTAGAACTAGTTAAACCTAACTAACCTAAGGACATCACAAACATCCATGCCCGAGGCAGGATTCGAACCTGCGACCGTAGCGGTCTTGCAGTTCCAGACTGCAGCGCCTTTAACCGCTCGGCCACTTCGGCCGGCCCCTTTGTGATATTATTGACGTATGTGTCAATGTCATACCTCCCCATGCTCACGCTACAGGGGGCCTTGAAGAAAGAGTGATGAAAAGAATAACAACCCATTTACATCTACATTTATACTCCGCAAGCCACCCAACGGTGTGTGGCGGAGGGCACTTTACGTGCCACTGTCATTACCTCCCTTTCCTGTTCCAGTCGCGTATGGTTCGCGGGAAGAACGACTGTCTGAAAGCCTCCGTGCGCGCTCTAATCTCTCTAATTTTACATTCGTAATCTCCTCGGGAGGTATAAGTAGGGGGAAGCAATATATTCGATACCTCATCCAGAAACGCAGCCTCTCGAAACCTGGCGAGCAAGCTACACCGCGATGCAAAGCGCCTCTCTTGCAGAGTCTGCCACTTGAGTTTGTTAAACATCTCCGTAACGCTATCACGGTTACCAAATAACCCTGTGACGAAACGCGCCGCTCTTCTTTGGATCTTCTCTATCTCCTCCGTCAACCCGACCTGGTACGGATCCCACACTGATGAGGAATACTCAAGTATAGGTCGAACGAGTGTTTTGTAACCCACCTCCTTTGTTGATGGACTACATTTTCTAAGCACTCTCCCAATGAATCTCAACTTGGTATCCGCCTTACCAATAATTAATTTTACGTGATCATTCCACTTCAAATCGTTCCGCACGCATACTCCCAGATATTTTACAGAAGTAACTGCTACCAGTGTTTGTTCCGCTATCATATAATCATACAATAAAGGATCCTTCTTTCTATGTATTCGCAATACATTACATTTCCGCTTCGGACCCTAGTGGTTCCACTCTGTGCGTCAGAATAAAATTTGTTGTCCCGCTACACGTGAAAGGGATGAGATCACGTTCAATGCAGTTGCATCCCCTCCGTGTTCTTAGAGAAGGGTTGAACCGTACGGGGGTTGTCAGCAGTGTCGAAGGTTGTCAAGAAAGTCGTCCTGTTGCACATCGTGCTGCAAACTATCGTTTTAGACTGCGAAATGTGTGAAACTAAACGTCCAGGAAAAGGGGTGGTTTCATTCACACCATTTATGACCTCTCCTGGTGCGTGTCCATGTCGATTCTGAACGGCAGCATCTGCAAAATGTTTTCCTCGGCCACGCATAACACAAGCGGGTGATTTCGACGCTGCACACCGCTTTTCGGACATCCATCGCATAGGCGTCAGGAGAAGGGCTGAGGAGTAGGTGTTGGAGGGTGTGATGACCTTCCCACCGAGTGACACGTCCACGGAGGCGTTAGGCGGAACAGTGGTGAAATATGGTGCCAATTTTACATCATTACTCCACCTTCCACCTCACAAGAACTTCTGAGCTCTGACCTTTATTTTTTCTTTGCTCGTGTCCACACCTTTCTCTCAAGCGTAGCCATTCCCGTGTGTGACGTCGCAGGGCACCATGCTTTTGCGCAATTGCACAGGGAGGTTATAAGTCCCTTCGAGCCAAATTTCCAAGTTCAGCGTCGAAATGAGAGAAAATGATTGCGTTTCAAAAAAGTGGCCCTTTAATTTTGTTGCGCAAGTGTAGTTGCTATTCACTAACGTAATAAATAAAGTAGTTATCAGATGGGTAGCCATTTTCCGCAGCAGCTGTACGTAACCTGCAATAGATTACAAGCAAAACGCCTTCTGATGCTCCATATTAATTTATTTTTTATTTATGCTCCTAGGTGCACCTTTTTAACATGGCATCTTCCGTGCGTGTTCTGGAATGTTACGTAATTTTTCCTTGTCACATATTGATTATAGATTTAAAAACTGTTCGTAGAAGTTTTTAGTAATAAAATGGAAAGGTGCTTAACGTAAAGAGTTTAATTCATTAGTTGAAAATCATGCAGCTTTCTCTGTTGTGAAAAGTGCCATTTTTGGTGTTTAAAGTGTTATTTGTTTTTGTAAGTGCTGAGAACTTTCCCAATTTTTGTTTTCACTTGAATTTTGATGAACGTGTGTGTGTGGGTGTGTGTGTGTGTATGTGTGTGTGTGTTAGAGTATACATTTTGTTATTTATCTATTTTTATTTTTAGTTATTGTTTTTCTTTTGGAGAGGAACTGGATTTGTGATCATCTGTTGGGATGCTTATGTATTAGTCATATTTACTGAGTCACTCAGTAGTATTCTCTTTCGTGCCCCTATTTTGTGTATATGATAATCTTCTTGTAAATGTAGCAGATCTCTTTCATTAGTTATCTACTTTCCTTACTTTCTGTCTTATTTTTGGCTTCTGATTTACATTTCTTACATGACCTGAAAGTCTGTGTGGCTTTTTCCATATTTCTAACCGCTGATATGTTCAGTGTATTGGGTGTCGAATGTTGAGCCCATTTTCCTACATACCTTCCGTCACTTGTATTGCATAGTAGTTGTCTGTTCTTTTGTTGTTTTCGGGTTAGTTTTGGTCTGAACTATCAGTTTTGAATGCTATTATTGTGTCTTGCCTTTCCATTCAGTCTTCTTTTCCCTTTTCCTTCCAAGTGTTTGTCCTCTTAACCTGTTACAATCTTGTCAAGAAGTTCTCTGCTATTCTTTCGTTGGAAAACCTAGCGATCTTACACCTTTAGGGCGGTAGTATGACATGGGTTTTAGGATTATCTTTGAGCTCATTAGTTGTAGGTGTTTCCTCTAGTTGTTTTGGTAGTTCCGTATATAATGTGTGATGCATTCCATTCCAATGTCTTTCAATAATTAGTGTAACTAGCTGTTTGTCTCAAGAACTTCATATCACAGGCTGTTAGTCTATTCGCATCTTTTGCTTTTATCGGCCAGGCTTCGCTGGTAGATCACAGCACAGACCTTACTGAGGACTTACAAAAGTGTCTTCTGACGTTCTTCTAGAATAAGGAAGGTTTCATTATACTATTAATGGCTCATTATTTTTGTATACCAGGTGGCTTTTCCAGATAGGTTTGTATCTTTTTACAACGGATAGTTTATAGCCCAAGTATGTGAACTTCTTCACTCATTCCGGAATTTTGTTTTGCAAATAGATGTTATTTTTCATTGACATTTTCTACAGAAGTATTTGTTTTTTTCGGTGTTGATGTGCATGCTGTATTTCTCGGATGTAATCTATTGGTTGTGTACAGTAATCTTCAGTTCATTCTCTAACAATCCCACAAGAGGTAATCATTTGCGAAAAAGTAGAGCCTCTAGCTTTGTGTTTCCGTCGTTTTGAATGTAGCCGTGTAACTTCTGTCTCTACTCGTAGGTGATTTTATTCGTATAAATAACAAAGAAGAGAGGCGAAAGGTCCTGTCGTACCCCAGCATATTTCCTATAAGTTGGTGGGGAACATTGTCACCCCCCAGGATCTGTAATAATTTGTTTCCCTTGATTCATCAAAATCATATTTGAACTCGATGATGCCAATATGTGTTTCTATATTAAATTCCATATGTTCTTCTATTACCAATTTCAGTGAAAAATAGCCGTCATGGCATCATCCTTTCGAAAGCCATTTTGCTCCTTCCCCATGAGAGTTCATAGTGCTTCTACAATTTAGTTTCGACGAAATTGGCAAAAATCTGTTATGTTGATTTCAATAAGCTTATACCTCGGTAGTTATCACTGTTTTATATGTCTACTTTTCTGAAGCTGGGAATAATCTCTCAGGTATATCATCTCCTGTGTAGAACACATTTAAGAAGTTCATGAAAGTGTCTGCAAGTGACTTGCTTGCATATTTAAGCAGTTCTTGACTGAATGAATCTTCAAGAGCTTTATGGTTTTTTAATTTGATTGATATTTCTTTAAGTTCACAGTTAAAGATGGTTTCCTGTAGAGTATCTCCCTGAGAGGCGGACTGTAAGAGGCTCAGATGTTCGACACCACAAATTTCGGTTGTACTGCAACTTTTTTGTCTCATGTTTAGCTTTTTATTAATTTTGAAATCTGTGGTTGAGGTCTGAAAATATCATATTCTAAACAGATCACAAAATCTTCCCTACTCTGTGTTTCGTATGTATTTCTTTTTCCGTGACTGCTATTGTCCTACGATATTCTACTTTACATTCCTGTGTCCTTGTTCACAGATATTTCACAGACGCCTCTCTTTCGTCCTTAAAAGCCTTCTCATCATCATCATAATCATCATCATCATCTCATTTCCTCAGTGCATTCTTCCTATGCCATTTCAGTTTTCTGCAAGGCTCTGACTGGCATTTCTCTTACGATGTGCCGGAGAGCCTCCCATTCTTCCTTTGATCTCCCTTTTCATAAATGATATTTTTATTAGTTCATCAAGACGTTTTTGATATGACCAAAATACGCTGAAGCCTTTCAGAAGGCTTGAATGGAAGGCCAGATCTTTATTCATTGGGAGTTTCGTGTACTTCTTGTTATGCCGTCTTGGTTTCATTCTCACGGGGATTTCTAGAACGTAGTGATCAGATTCTGTCTCAGGACCTCGTAACACTCTTGCATCCAATATCGTACCACACACTTTGTTACTACAGAGTATAGTCTGCTACTAATCTGACGTCCCTGGCTTTCCTACTGAATTTGTGGCTCGTTTTATGTTTGAACACTGTATGATAACATTGTCTGTAGTTAGTTATATACGGCGAAACCAATTAACTTGTAACCGGTACTACTACATGTTTCACATGAGCGCCTACATATCGTTAAGCTTTGGCTACGCCTAGACAAGCGTTAAAGTCGCCTAATACTATTCCCTCATCAGACTTATTGATTTTGCTAATGATGCACTGTAACTTAGAAGAAAATTTATCATCGTTTTGCGTGTCCCCAGCCGGCCGGTGTGGCCGTGCGGTTCTAGGCGCTACAGTCTGGAATCGCGTGACCGCTATGGTCGCAGGCTCGAATCCTGCCTCGGGCGTGGATGTGTGTGATGTCCTTAGGTTATTTAGGTTTAAGTAGTTCTAGGGGACTGATGACCTCAGGTGTTAATCCCATAGTGCTCAGAGCCATTTGAACAATTTTTTTGTGTCTCCCCTTGAACTGGAGCACAGACTTTAATAATCGGTGTGCTTGATGGAGTGGAGTTTTGCTGTGTTATCGTTCGTGGTTGCGTAAGTGTATTGTGTTTATTGACTGGATTTTTTGTTCAATATTTTTGTTTAATTTTGTGACTAGAATACAATTGTATCCACTCTGTGCTGAGTGCTACTGCATTGCCTACGAATCATGTATCTAGGTGCTGCCTGTTTCTATGAGAGTAGATGAGTTGAAGTCTGACTTATAACTGCGTCACATGTTCTAGGCTTATAGTAAATTTGAAAATTATACTGCTCGTTTCGTTTCTTAATTGTTATATGTGGGAGCTGTATTTTGATATCGTATTCTTTTTCCACTGTGAATCTTATCTACATACCGTCGTGGTCGGGGCGGCGGTGGCGGCGGTGGCGGTGGTTGGGAAGATGCCGTCACCTCTCGAGACGCGCCTGAAAGCAGAGCAATACTGAATGTTACTTCATGTTAATGAGACCTAGTCCTACCCAGTGTCACTGCATTCAACTGTCACTGTAGGCTTCAACAGATAACTAGAAGACAAATACAGTAAGAAATTCGTCAGTTCACATTGAAATAGGAAACTAAAAGCAAGTTCATTTGTAGTTTATTTTGCTTACTCTTACATTTTTTTTCCAGCTACCGACATCCTCCACAAAGGAATGTCCTCATATTTGTAAAGTTCCAATTAAGTTCTTAATAAATACACCAATACACAGCAGAGCTACATATTTGTTTTACCAACAAATACTCGTGACAGGTAGTGTGAACTAATTCAAGCAGTACAACATTTCGGATACTAAGGGACATTCAGAGGAAAGTGCCGCACTCCGTAATATTTGTAAATTAGAATTGAACAGATGAGGTTGCTATCTAGTGGAACACGAGGAAAAATTTATGTTTTGGAAGTTCTGACATTCAGAGCACCAAGAAACTTTTTAGATTTAGTAAAGGTATGCATTTCATGTGTTAATGTTTTAAAGGTACACTTCAGCACTTTTGTAACGTCGCGAGTCAATACAGAATAGTATTTTATTGCAGTAAGCTACTTTGAAGTATGCGCTCGTAGCTTTGGAGCCGTTGGCGGTAGCAATGTACAGCCGCTGGTACGTTAGCGTGACTCACTTGCACCTGTCGCTAGCCTAGCCATGGGGAGCGAAACCTGTGTCAGTTCGAGTGACAGAATATGCAAGCCCCTAAGAATCTAAAAAAAGGAGTATTAAATATTATTCAATATTGTTAAAAGTCAATATACAGCCCTTTGTTATTAAAAGGAAGGTTGTATTAAAATCTCAGCTATCTGACTGAGATACTTTCACATTTAGAGACAATTACCTAAAACACTAAAAACCGACACTTATAAGATTAAGTCAGTTAGGATTCTTAGCAGTTTGTCTTTTAGTATCATTTGGAATTATCAGTGAAGTTCACTAAATGGCAGAACAATTTATTTAGATTTTTTTATAATTAAAAACGTTCACCACTTTTCATTTTCGTAACATAGAATTCAGAAAGGATTAATATGTATTTAATAACTATTTGTTTTGTTGTGTGAATAAATGAGAGTGAGTGAGAGTGTATATGTGAGACATACGTAAAGATTCAACATTATCTGATGTTAAACATTACATAACAATGTCATGAGAAAGTGTGAAGTAAGCAGTTGCAACGAAAGCTGTTATTTCCCTTTTCCCTACCGTGCTGATGACGTATGTCCAAGGGAATACTTGCTTTTGTAAGAAGGCAGCCAGAATAGCCATTTGCAGAGTAAATTTCAAGATTAGTTTTCTTTTCGTTTCGTTTTGTTAAACATTTTATTAATGTTTGCATGATGAAGTGTCGTAAATGCCTCTGTGAATGTTGATTGGCGTAGGACAGTTTTAGCGCGAAAATGATCTCGAAGGAGAGATTTTATTGGTTGGACAATCTAATCAACCAATCAGAGTGAAGCATTTCCTGCACACTGTGAAGTAGTTATAGGCTCTGAAAGGAACGGCGGAAGGCAGTCGATGGCTAGCTCAGATGTACAAGTCATGTTGGACGCGCCCGTCTACGTTATGAGTAAAATGAAGAAGTTACTGGTATTTCGCGTCCGGATGGTAATGCCGCAAAAGCAGTTGCATTTACTGGCAGATTGTGGAAATTTGAGCTTTGTGAAGTGTTTAATTGGAAAGATAAACGCGTGTGAACTTTCAGCCTTTGTAGAATTCCACGTGGCACAATACATATTCATCTATGGAATAGATTTGCCAGGCGATTTGCTATCTTTCATTGATTTCATCCTCTTTATTACGTGATATAGATGTGTTACACAAGCACTGTACCTTTCGATCATGTTATTATGTTTTATTTCATTTATGTAGCAAGCACACACATGAACCACAATATCAACACATACTGCCATTAACGATATGTCACTTCATTAAGGCGAACCTTATCTGGTAAAACAATCATTATATTTAACGCACCTGGTAAAACGAAAAATGCATTTACTCAGCTGCATATTAACAGACATAGTCCAAAAATCATTTATATAATGTTTATAGCAACTGAAAATAGACAAATAACATTAACGATTTTCAAAAATTTTAGTCTGTTATCGGTAATGAGTTCCTCAGCACACTAGCCTTTTCAGTATGAGATTCTGCAGTGCATTTTACGAGCTACGGGGTAATCACGAATAATCATAGTATCAGCACCCCTAATGTTCGAAATATTATGCCTCTGCATAAAGACAACGGCTGAAACAACACGGCGCCAAACGAAGTTATTTCCCTTACATTTAAGGAGAGAAATCGAAAAGGAGCCGAAACTTAGAGTGTTTTATGCTACTTACCGCATACGTATTGAAACGCTACTTTAGCGTCATCTTCAGTTGTCCTCTTATATGTGAAGTAGATTCTCCCGTACACTAGTACTGCGGGGAAGGGAGGGGGTGTGGGCCTGGGGAGTGGGGAGGGATGGGATGGCAGCCGGTGGTGATTGATTGAGAGGGAATTCTGTTATCAGGCTGGATCCTATCTTAATTTGTGGCGTCTCATACCTCACTTAGATATGTTCACTTCTGTGTCTATTTCCTCAGGCTGCGGGTTCATGACGGCAGCTTCCTGTTGTGGGGATGTTCTCATCGGCTTTCTTTTAGATGTTGCGGCTAGGGAGGCCATTTCGATTTCGATCCTTACGTGCCACTTTGTCACACTTGCCAGGGTGTGTACGGATGTATGAGTAATCAGCCTAAAACGATCGCAGTGACCCCAGGATCCACTTCGACGAACTGGGATCACGAACTGTTCAGATATGTTGAAGGCATCAGAGCAGGATATCCGACTATCGTCTCCAGACTGATCTTCTGGATTGGTAATGTACCACTGAAGGATGTAACCAAAATTCTGCGCCCATCCCGTGAAAGTATCCAAACCCATTAGACAGACAAAGCAATGTATTAATACTATTGGATTTCAAGGTTCACAACTTCTCCCGTTTCATTCCTTTCGTCCGAGCTTGGAGGTTTCTTTGTGTAGTAATTAGTTTTATTTTGTTGCGGTAGTGTAGGATTTTGGGAAGATAGGGTGATCTGAATACTGGACGGATGATTCTAAATCAACGAGACGAATCTGAACTAAGTATTGGGTAGGATGTTGCTATGGAACTGATTACCCAATAGGAAGACGTTTCTGTCTTGTCGCACAGGAAAACGCCTTTTTACAACAGCTATAGTTTTATAACAACGCAATTGGTGTATCATATGAAGTTCTGTAACTGGGCGTCCGGATCGAATTTTCCAAATGAAACCAACCAACCTGAATATCGAGCTTTCTTTTTTTTTTTTTTTTTACATTAAATTCCCTGCCAATATTGACTTCCTTTCTGACATTAAATCTCAGTACTATCACAGAAGTGTGCACATTGCTTCATTTTGTTAATTATCCGTATTTTATATCAGCGCTCTGGATGCGCTGTGTTTGCTAAAAGACAGTTTAAATCACTGATTAAGCCAGGTACACTGTTGGTGTTGGTTGTACACACGTGTAGTTTGACCTATAAACTTTGTCCTATAAACGACATGCCACACTGATTCTTTAGTTTTGTTGGAGGAGTCAATACAGGTACATACGTAACCACAATCTGCAAGCGTTAACCCTAAATTTTTATAATCGTATCATTCAGACAGAGTTGCACCTCGGAAGCTGAACAAAACTGCTGGCGCGCGTCAAGCTACCCCTGTTATAAAATGGCTTAGCTCATCTTATTCCCAAGTTGATGTTGTAATTTCTGACTCATACACCCTATTCTCTCATCTAATTTACAGAAAGTGTGAAAAACTGACAGATGCTTCAGTCCCACAACACTCTTCATCAGGTCTCCATTTAAGTCTTGTCTTTACTACATGAACGCACAGGTGAACGGAAGGAGGAACTGCTTTCTCACACATGACACGACAAACTTTTAAAGCCTGAAAGATAAATTACAAAACCATCCGACTACAGCGCCATCTGAACGCAGTCATTCACTGATTCAGGTTTTGGATGGAGTATCTTAATCCCGAAAATTACCATACAATCACGCTCAATATTGCTTCCATATTAATTACCTTCCATGCTTAGGAATTTTAGATTCCATAATTTACTTTTGAACATTATTAAAATTCATATTTACTTCAAATCGATAAACACACGAAACCCTGTTTCTCATGCGAGGTTACTGAAAAATTGGAACCGGTCAGCGCAACGAAATCTTTCAACTAAATCTCTGATCGACATAAAACAAATGGAAGCCTAGCATTGAATAGTAAAATGTGCTGAAATTAGAAATGACAAGAAGTTCACTAAAGATGTGGTTCAATCCTGTGTCGGACAGCCCCGGGCAATAAAATAGTATGTGGATCTTTCACGTGAACTGTCCCAGCATCTGCTTTAATTTACTTAGGTAAACCACGAAAACCTAAATGGCTGGCCGGACGGGATCCGAACCGGGTTTTTTTCGACTGAAAATCCATTGTTTAAATAAGGCGCAACTTCATTTGGCAAAGGTAAAAATCAGTTTCCTGTCTATAAAGGAGAAGAGCAGCTTTGAATGTACAGTACACTTATCAGCTGTAGGTACCTGTCTGTGAGGGAAAGATGATGGAGTAGGCGGTTTTTGTGGTGTGCTGTGTGAAGCCAACAAGTGTTAGATTAATTTATGTACGTTAATATTGTTGAACATGGAAGCAAAAGTCTTCATGCAACCAAGGTAAAGATGTTAAGTAATTATGAGTTCTCTTTTTGCCAGCGCGTTGGTATAGATGATTTGACTGATAATTTGTGATTCTTGAGTAACCCCAGAAAATACTTAAACCCTTTTGATGATTGGCTAGTTAGATATATGATTTTGCTAAAAACACCTCAGTGTTCGTAATTCACCATAATCAGTACCGCCTCACTGTTCAGGTCATATATTTTTTAAAGAAGTTGCATTTTCTTAAATGTTCTCGTTTATCAGCCAAAAGAATTTCATGTGCATTTCAAGTATTATGGCCAGCATTGCACACTGCTGCTCCTGCAGCTAGAATTTTTTTTTTATTTTTGAGAGACCAGAATATATCGCATTCCGCCGCTGCTGCTTTAGAGGTAAAACATTTCATTTATTTGCTAGGTGCACAAGCACCAAAGTTATCAGTATTGAACAGGGCCAGAGTATTCATTGCCTAAGGTGTTTAATGCATTAGAGTCGATTAGACCGTTAGCGAGAGCACACCACTAGTTCCTGCTACTAATAAGGCCAGTACACCATTCGCTTGTTACATATTTTTATGAGATTAAAACAGGAGCGACTGCAGTAATGGATAGGAGCTGTGATTGTTGTTTACAGATGCGAGCTGAGTTGGCAACCCTTCGCTCACAGCTCCAGGCTGCGTTGGCTTCTGTCACACAGCTTGAGACTGCTGCCAGGGGCGTCACTGTGGGTAATCGGATGCAGGGATGCGAGGGACGTCTAGCAGGTCTCACATGTCCTCCGGTCGGTCCACTGCTGTGACCTCCCTGGGTACTGCCTGCACTGAGGTTGACCGCTCACCCGTGGTTGAGTGGGGAATCATTCCAAAGTCTGGCAGACAGCAAAACACTTTCTGAGGGGCCGATCGTAGGGCCTCCCCAGTTCGTTTGACTAACAGGTTTCGGGTGTTATCTGTGGCTGACGATGTCTTTGAGCGTCCACCCTGTTCCAGAGGAAGCTTCTCGGTCTGTAATGTTTGGGCATTCACAGAGGGTGGGTTTGTTGGTAGTTGGGAGCTCCAACAACGTTAAGCGCATAATGGGGCCCCTTAGAAACATGGCTGCCAGGGAGGGGAAGGAAGACAGTGTGCACTTGTGTGCATTCCGGGAGGAGTCATTCCGGATGTGTAAAGGGTGCTTCCAGATGCCATGAAGAGTACAGGGAGCAGCCAACTGCAGGTGGTGGCTCATGTCGGTACCAATGACGTGTGTCCCTTTGGATCGGAGCAGATTCTGTCTGGTTTTGAGCGGATAGCGGAAATGGTAAAGACAGCCAGTCTTGCTTCCCCGATTAAGGCAGAGCTCACCGTCTGGAGCCTCGTTGATAAAACCTACTGTGGTCCTTTGGTGCAGAGCCGAGTGGAGGGTTTGAATCAGAGGCTCAGGCGGTTCAGTCTCGCTTCCCCGATTAAGGCGGAGCTCACCATCTGCAGCCTTGTCGATAAAATCTAATGTGCTCCTTTGGTGCAGAGCCGAGTGGAGGGTTTGAATCAGAGGCTCAGGCGGTTCTGTGACCGTGTACGCTGGAGATTACTTGACTTGCGCCATCGGGTGGTGGGTTTCCAGGTTCCAGTTAATTGTTCAGCAGTCCACTACAAACAGGAGGCGGCTACACGGGTAGCGGGGACTGTGTGGAAGGGACTGAGTTTTTTTAGGTTAGAGGGTCTCAGGGAACCACAGAAGGAGCGTCCGTCTAGAAGTGGGCAGGTAAAACACAGTAAGGTAGTTGTAGAAACGATTGGTATTGAAGTTGTAAATTGTCGTAGCTGAGTTGGGAAAGAACCAGAGCTCCAAGCCCTGACAGAAAGTGCTGAAGCTCAGATAGTTCTAGGTACAGAGAGCTGGCTAAAGCCGGAAATAAGTTCAGCCGAAATTTTTTCAAACGATCTAACACTGTTCAGAAAGGATAGATTAAATACAGTTGGTGGTGGATTATTTATTGCTGTCAGAGGTCGTTTGCCTTGTAGCCAAATTGAAGTAGATAGTTCGTGTGCAATAGTATGGGTAGAGGTTATGGCGGATAAACGGACTAAACTATTAATTGGATCATTTTACCGCCCCCCCCCCCTGGCTCAGAAGATATAGTTTCTGAACAGTTCAAAGAAAACTCGAGTCTCATTTCAAATAAGTAACCCGCTCATACAATTATAGTCGGTGGTGACTTCAATCTACCCTCGATATGCTGGAAAAATTATTATACGTTTAAAACCGGCTGACACAACGGATCAGATCGTGGCTGCAGAAGCAACAAATAAAGCATGCCAAATTTAAAAGAAGACAAAATCCCCAAGATATGCAAAGTTTTACGGAAGTTCGAAATAAAGCGCATACTTCAATGCGAGATGCTTTTAATAATTTCCACAGCGAAATTCTGTCTCGAAATCTGGTAGAAAACCCAAACAGATTCTGGTCATACATAAAGCACGCAAGTGGCAAGACGCAATCAATTCCTTCATTGCGCGATAACAACGGTGAAGTCATTGATGACAGTGCCACTAAAGCAGAGTTATGAAACACGGTTTACCGAAACTCCTTACCAAAGAACAAGAAGTAAATATTCCTGAACTCCATTAAAGAACAACTGTAAAGATAAGAAACATAGAAGTAGATATCCTCGGTATAGTAAAGGAGCTTAAATCACTTAATAAAGGCAAAGCCTCCGGTCCAGACTGTATACCAGTCATATTCCTCTCAGAGTATGCTGATAAAATAGCTCCATATTTAGCAATTATATACAACCACTCGCTCACATAAAGATCCGTAACTAAAGACTGGAAAATTGCTCAATTCACACCAATACCCAAAGAGGTAAGTAGGAGTAATCGGCTGAATTACAGTCCTATATCACTAACGTCGATTTGCAGTAGAGTTTTGGAACATATACTGTATTCGAACATTGGAAGTACCTCGAAGAAAACGATTTATTGAGAGATAGCACGGATTCACGGATTGAAACACAACTAGCTCTTTACACTCATGAAGCAATGAGTGCTATAGACAGGGGATGTCAAAGTGATTCCATATTTTTAAATATCCAGAAGGCTTTCGACACCGTTCCTCACAAGCGTCTTCTAACCAAACTGCGTGCCAACGGAGTATGGCCTCAGTTGTGCGACTGGATTCGTGATTTCCTGTCAGAAAGGTCACAGTTCGTAGTTGTTGTTGTTGTAGTTGTGGTCTTCCATCCTGAGACTGGTTTGATGCAGCTCTCCATGCTACTCTATCCTGTGCAAGCTTCTTCATCTCCCAGAACCTACTGCAACCTAAATCCTTCTGAATCTGCTTGATCTCCCTCTACGATTTTTACCCTCCACGCTACCCTCCAATACTATTTTGATGATCCCTTGATGCCTCAGAACATGTCCTACCAAACCGATTCCTTCTTCTAGTCAATTTGTGCCACAAACTTCTCATCTCCCCAATAATATTCAATACCTCCTCATTAGTTATGTGATCTACCCATCTAATCTTCAGCATTCTTCTGTAGCACTACATTTCAAAAGCTTCTATTCTCTTCTTGTCCAAACTATTTATCGACCGTGTTTCACTTCCATACATGGCTACACTCCAACAAATACTTTCAGAAACGACTTTCTGACATTTAAATCTATACTCGATGTTAACAAATTTCTCTTCTTCAGAAAGGCTTTCCTTTCCATTGTCAGTCTAAATTTTACATCTTCTCCACTTCGACTATCATCAGTTATTTTGCTCCCCAAATAGCAAAACTCCTTTACTACTTTAAGTGTCTCATTTCGTAATCTAATTCCCTCGGCATCACCCGACTTAATTCGACTACATTCCATTATCCTCGTTTTGCTTTTGTTGATGTTCATCTTATATCCTCCCTTCCAGACACTATCCTTTCCGTTCAAGTGCTCTTCCAAGCCCTTTGCTGTCTCTGACTGAATTACAATGTCATCGGCGAACCTCAAAGTTTTTATTTCTTCTCCATGGATTTTAATTCCTACTCCGAATTTCTCTTTTGTTTCCTTCACTGCTTGCTCAGTATAAAGATTGAATAACATCGGGGATTGGCTACAACCCTGTCTCACTCCCTTCCCAACCACTGCTTCCCTTTCATGTCCCGCGACTCTTATAACTGCCATCTGGTTTCTGTACAAATTGTAAATAGCCTTTCGCTCCCTGTATTTTACCCCTGCCACCTTCAGAATTTGAAAGAGAGTATTCCAGTCAGCATTGTCAAAAGCTTTCTCTAAGTCTACAAATGTTAGAAACGTAGGTTTGCCTTTCCAAAATCTAGCTTCTAAGATAAATCGTAGGGTCAGTATTGCCTCATTTGTTCCAATATTTTTACCGAATTTATACTGATCTTCCCCGAGGTCGGCTTCTACTAGTTTTTCCATTCGTCTGTAAAGAATTCGCGTTAGTATTTTGCAGACAGTTCCTAGTAACAGACGGAAAGTCATCGAGTTAAACAGAAGTAATATCCGGCGTTCCCCAATGAAGTATTATAGGCCCTCTATTGTTCCTGATCTATATTAACGACATAGGAGACACTCTCAGTAGCCATCTTAGATTGTTTGCAGATTATTCTGTCATTTACCATCTTGTAAAGTCGTCAGATGATCAAAACGACTTGCAAAATGATTTAGATTAGATATCTGTATGGTGCGAAAAGTGGCAATTGACCCTGAATAAAGAAAAGTGCGAAGTTATCCACATGAGTACTAAAAGAAAACAGCTGAATTTCGATCACGCGATAACTCACACAAATCTGAAGGCTGTAAATTCAGCTAAATTCTTAGGGATTACAATTACAAATAACCTAAATTTGAACGATCACATAGATAATATCGTGTATAGAGCAAACCAAAGACTGCCATTCATTGGCAGAACACTTAGTAGGTGCAACAGGTCTACTAAAGAAACTGCTTACACCACGCTTGTCCGACCTATTCTGGAGTATTGCTGTGCGGCGTGGGATCCGCATCAGGTGGGACTGACGGATGACTTCGAAAAAGTACAAAGAAGGGCAGCTCGTTTTGTATTTTCGCGAAATAGGAGAGATAGTGTCATAGACATAATACGTGAATTGGAGTGGCAATCATTAAAACAAAGGCGTTTTTCTTTACGACGGGATCTTCTGATAAAATTTCAGTCACCAGTTTTCTCCTCCGATTGCGAAAACATTCTGTTGGCACCCACCTACATAGGGAGAAACGATCCTCACTATAAAATAAGTGAAATCAGGGCTCGCACAGAAAAAAAATTAAGTGATCGTTTTTCCCGCGTGTCGTTCGAGACTGGAACGGTACAGAGACAGCTTGAAGGTGGTTCATTGAAACCTCTGCCAGGCACTTTATTGTGAGTAGCAGAGCAGTCACGTAGATGTAGATGCAGATTTTGCAGTGACTGTATTTCTTTGTCGGTATTGGAAGCTGCATTGCCCCATCAGTTCGTGTAAAGTTTTGCTAACAACAGCACAGAGTAAGCACACCACTTGCAATTACAACACGCTACACGATAATTTGAGTTCACCACGTTTCAGACATTTCTTCAACATAATCTTAAAAAGTTTATTTTTATAAAACAACATTACACTTGGCGACAGCTCTGCCACTCGTTCACTTTGCGAAATCTTTGATATTAAAACTCTCAGCCACTCTGTAGCAATAATAGTAGTTCAATATTGTTTTGGCGGAACGTAATTTACTAACTTGAACAAAATTTCTTCCACACTTCATTGGCAATCGTATCTGCCCCTTGTTTTGTTTTTTTTTTTTCTTTTTTTTTCGTTTCCACTGAGATGAGTGTTGAAAGTTTATCTTTTGATTTGTACTGTGCTTTTGATACGATGCCGCGCAAGATGATGATGGATGATGACGATGATGTTTGGTGATTTGTGGGGCGCTCAACTGCGCGGGTTATCAGCACCCGAACAAATGTTCAACCTTTGCTCAGTTCACTCACGCCACTTTCATGAATGATGATGAATTTATGAGGGCAACACAAACACCCAGTCATCTCGAGGCAGGTGAAGCCGCACAAGTGTTAAGGTTGGTTCAAATGGCTCTGAGCACTATGGGACTTAACATCTATGGTCATTAGTCCCCTAGAACTTAGAACTACTTAAACGTAACTAACCTAAGGACATCACACAACACCCAGTCATCACGAGGCACAAGTGTTAAGGTTCCGGCACGTAATATTACGATTAGAGATACCGAAATAGACGATTTTCCTATTACTGACAACAATGTTGAGGATGATAGTAACCACTCTGCGGTGTAACAGTTGTAAAGCATCACAGAAAACGTGATTTCCGCTTCCCCAAGTAATGTACAGATTCCTGATAGTATGATTTCACCTAATTTACTATGTGCTCAGCCTATCGATTCCGGCATAGCAGAAGACGCTGAGGTGGATATTGCTAATACGCAGATGTCAGAACACGATTCTTTACCGAATCACATCATTGAACTTCCCAATTCTTGTACTGTCTATCAGAATACCAATAGTGGGTCAAAGGACACAGTAGTGCAAAGTACTCTGTCTGTTTTTAAAAATCCGCCTGATTTCATTAATGTTAATTGTGCAGATAATGCAACAAACGAAACGTCCATGGTTGTAGATGATGTCTCCACACCACAATAAACGACACAAGTGAAACCTAGAGCTTCACTTGAAATGAATACGGAAGCCATGCTTCAAAATCTCATTCAAATGATGATTAAACAGACTACTCATTACGAAAAGAACGATTTTAAATCGTACAAGAAGTACGGTTCATAAACATTGACACCACGAATCAGTTACGACAAGAAATACGAGAAATATAATTTGACACTATCACTTAGTTCAATGAACAAGTTCCCACCATACGTGACGAGTTTAAATCGTACACAGAAAAGACTGATAGCCGTTTCAGGTAGACACAGACATTAAGGCCATTGAAAAGGTCTTTGCGATAAAACTGAAGCCGTAGCCAGGCAATGCGCAGACAGTACCAAACCTTTGAGAGATGTCATTAATGCTTTAAGACATCAATGTAGTGAAACATATAGAAAGCTTACAGATGAAATAAAATCAGGTAATGGAAGAATAGATCAACAAGACACTCGATTAGATGCACGTCTTAAAGTTCACACAGAGACCTCAGAAATGCTATACAAAGGCTTTCTCCGTAAACATACGGAGGAAAACAACCAGCTGTTATAGTCATTACCAGTATAAAACAGGAAGTAGGTCAGCAGTTGCTCACTAGTATTACAACCACTTGTTGATGCTGGTATAAATTCTGTTGCAGACGAGGTTAACAGAGTGAAATAATCGCAGAACCTAATACAGACAGATGTAACTGATTTCAAAACCACACAAATCCAAAAAATTGAAGAAAAGTATACAGATGACATTGAGCCGTTAAGTACCTGTCTTGAACAAATAGAGCTGTGAAGGACCCTGACACAATTAACGCAGATTTTGAAAAGATGAACAAAACTACACGCAAACCACAGAAGCAAGTCGACGCTTTAGATTCAAGTAATTACACACACATCCATAAGCTCGCGGAAAGATATGACGACCCTTTGGCAAGATTAGATTCACTAGAAAACCAAACTGAAAATAAATCAGACGAGACAACTCCCATCCCATCCCATTCACTGAATCTCAAGAATATCAGTCCATGCAGCAAACATTAAATCAGCTTCCTGCACATAACAGTTCGCTATATGGAAAAGTTAATAGTTTACATCAGGAAGTAACCAATATCAGAGCCGGCCCGTGTATGGTTCAAACGGCTCTGAGCACTATGGGACTTAACATCTGAGGTTATCAGTCCCCTAGAACTTAGAACTACTTAAACCTAACTAACATAAGGACATCACACACATCCATGCCCAGAGCAGGATTCGAACCTGCGACCATAGCGGTCGCGCGGTTCCAGACTGTAGCGCTTACAACACTCGGCCACTTAAGCCGGCGGCGTCTACAGACTATGTGTACTTTGCGGCTATTACTTTCTTAGTTATTCGGAGTACAGTACATAAATCTACATCTACATCTACATTTATACTCCGCAAGCCACCCAACGGTGTGTGACGGAGGGCACTTTAGGTGGCACTTTCATTACCTCCCTTTCCTGTTCCAGTCGCGTATGGTTCGCGGGAAGAACGACTGCCGGAAAGCCTCCGTGCGCGCTCTACTACCTCTAATTTTAAATTCGTGATCTCCTCGAGAGGTGTAAGTAGAGGAAATCGATATATTCGATACCTCATCCAGAAACGCACCCTCTCGAAACCTGGACAGCAAGCTACACCGCGATGCAGAGCGCCTCTCTTGCAGAGTCTGCCACTTTAGTTTGCTAAACATCTCCGTAACGCTATCACGCTTATCAAATAACCCTGTGACGAAACGTGCTGCTCTTCTTTGGATCTTCTCTCTCTGCTCTGTCAACCCGACCTGGTACGGATCCCGCACTGATGAGAAATACTCAAGTATAGGTCGAACGAGTGTTTTGCAAGCCACCTCCTTTGTTCATGGACTACATTTTCTAAGGACTCTCCCAATGAATCTCAACCCGGCACCCGCCTTATCAGCAATTAATTTTATATGATCATTCCACTTCAAATCGTTCCGCACGCATACTCCCAGATATTTTACAGAAGTAACTGCTACCTGTGTTTATTCCGCTATCGTATAATCACACAATAAAGGATCCCTCTTTCTATATATTCGCAATACATTACATTTGTCTATGTTAAGGGTCAGTTGCCACACCCTGCACCAAGTGCCTATCCGCTGCAGATCTTCCTGCATTTCGCTGCAATTTTCTAATGCTGCAACTTCTCTGATACTACAGCATCATCCGCGAAAAGCCGCATGGAACTTCCGACACTATCTATTACGTCATTAATGTATATTGTGAAAAGAAATGGTCCCATAACACTCCCCTGTGGCACGCCAGAGGTTGCTTTAACGTCTGTAGACGTCTCTCCATTGAGAACAACATGCTGTGTTCTGTTTGCTAAAAACTTTTCAATCCAGCCACACAGCTGGTCTGATATTCCGCAGGCTCTTACTTTGTTAATCAGGCGACAGTGCGGAACTGTATCGAACGCCTTCCGGAAGTAAATGAAAATGGCATCTACCTGGGAGCCCGTATCTAATATTTTCTGGGTCTCATGAACAAATAAAGCGAGTTGGGTCTCACACGATCTCTATTTCCGGAATCCGTGTTGATTCCTACATAGTAGATTCTGGGTTTCCAGGAATGACATGACACGCGAACAAAAAACATGCTCTAAAATTCTACAATAGATCGACGTCATAGATATTGGCATATAGTTTTGCGCATCTGCTCGACGACCCTTCTTGAAAACTGGAACTACCTGTGCTCTTTTCCAATCATTTGGAACCTTCCGTTCCTCTAGACACTTGCGGGACACGGCTTTTAGAAGGGGGGGCAAGTTCTTTCGCGTACTCTGTGTAGAATCGAATTGTTTATCCCGTCAGGTCCAGTGGACTTCCCTCTGATGAGTGTTTTCAGTTGCTTTTCTATTCCTTGGACACTTATTTCGATGTCAGCCATTCTTTTGTTCGTGCGAGGATTTAGAGAAGGAACTGCTGTGCGGTCTTCCTCTGCGAAACAGCTTTGGAAAAAGGTGTTCAGTATTTCAGCTTTACGCGTGGCATCTTCTGTTTCAATGCCATCATCATCCCGGAGTGTCTGGATAAGATGTTTCGATTCACTTACTGACAACGTAAGACCAGAACTTCCTACGATTTTCTGTCAAGTCGGTACATAGAATTTTACTTTCGAATTCACTGAACGCTTCACGCATAGCACTCCTTACGCTGACTTTGACATCGTTTAGATTCTGTTTGTCTGAGAGGTTTTGGCTGCGTTTGTATTTGCAGTAAAGCTCCCTTTGCTTTCGAAGTAGTTTCCTAACTTTGTTGTCGAACCACGGTGGGTTTTTTCCGGTGGGTTTTTTCCCGTCCTTCACAGTTTTACTCGGCACGCACCGGTCTAAAACGCATTTTACTATTCCCTTGAACTTTTTCCATAAACACTCAATATTGTCAGTGTCGGAACAGATATTTTCGTTTTGATCTGTTGGGTAGTCTGAAATTTACCTCCTATTACTCTTGCTAAACAGATAAACCTTCCTCCCTTTTTTTATATTCCTATATATTTCCATATTCAGGGATGCTGCAACGGCCTTATGATCACTGATTCCCTGTTCTGCGCTTACTGAGTTGAAAAGTTCGGGTCTGTTTGTTATCAGTAGGTCCAAGATGTTATCTCCACGAGTCGGTTCTCTGTTTAATTGCTCGAGGTAATTTTCGGATAGTGCACTCAGTATAATGTCACTCGATGCTCTGTCCCTAACACCCGTCCTAAACATCTGAGTGTCCATCTCTAGTAAATTGAAATCTCCGCCTAAGACTATAACATGCTAAGGAAATTTATGTGAAATGTATTCCAAATTTTCTCTCAGTTGTTCTGCCACTAATGCTGCTGATTCGGGAGGTCGGTAAAAGGAGCCAATTATTAACCTACTTCGGTTGTTGAGTATAACCTCCACCCATAATAATTCACGGGGACTATCCACTTCTATTTCACAACAGGATAAACTACTACTAACAGCGACAAACACGCCACCACCGGTTGTATGCAATCTATCCTTTGCAAACACCGTCTGTGCCTTTCTAAAAATTTCGGCAGAATTTATCTCTGGCTTCAGCCAGCTTTCCACACTTATAAAGTTTTCAGCTTCGGTGCTTTCTATCAGCGCTTGAAGTTCCGGTACTTTACCAACGCAGCTTCGACAGTTCACAATTACAATACCGATTGCTGCTTGGTCCCCGCATGTCCTGACTTTGCTCGGCACCCTTTGAGGCTGTTGCCCTTTCTGTACTTGCCCGAGGCCATCAAACCTATAAAACCGCCCAGTCCACGCCACACAACCCCTGCTACCCACGTAGCCCCCTGCTGTGTGTAGTGGACTCTTGTCCTATCCAGCGGAACCCGAAATCCCACCACCCTATGGCGCAACTCGAGGACTCTGCAGCCCACACGGTCGCAGATCTGTCTCAGCCTCTGATTCAGACCCCCCCCCCCCCCCCCACTCGGCTCTGTACCAAAGGTCCGCAGTCAGTCCTGTCGACGATGCTGCAGATGGTGAGCTCTGCTTTCATCCTACTTGCGAGACTGGCAGTCTTCACCAAATCAGATAGCCGCCGGAAGTCAGAGAGGATTTGCTCTGATCCATAGCGACACACGTTATTGGTGCCGACATGAGAGACCACCTGCCAGATGGGTGCACCCTGTACACTTCATGGCATCCGGAAGGACCCTTTCCACATCTGGAATGACTCCTGCTGGTATGCACATGGAGTGCACATTGGTTTTCTTCCCCTCCCTTGCAGCCATATCCCTGAGGGGCCCCATTACGTGCCTGACGTTGGAGCTCCCAACTACCAGTGAGCCCACCCTCTGCGACCGCCCGGATTTTGCACACTGAGGGGCAACCTCTGGAACATTACAAGCAGCCATGTCCGGCCGAAACCGGTTCGTCAGACAAACTGGAGAGGCCTTCCGTTCAGCCCTCCGGAATGTCTTTTGCCCCCTGCCACAGCTCGAGACGACCTCGCACTCTACCACAGGTGAGGGGTCAGCCTCAATGTGGACAATATCCCAGGCAGCCACAGCAGTAGTCCAATCTGGAGATGCGTGGGACAAGCTGGCCATCCCCAACAAACCCCCATCCGGACCCACACAGTGATGCCCACTGAACATCCTCAAGCTATATGACTGAAGTCAACACTGCCTGAAGCTGGGACCGAAGGAATGCCAACTCAGCCCACATCCAAAGACAGCAGTGGCAGTCCCTGTCCATGCTAAATATTGTTGTGCAAAGAACGTCTGAACCAATCTACAGAGAGCACAAGCAGTTTGACACAAAATTTAAACGGTTATTAAAATACAAGACTGCCTAGTAAATGCAGTAATGCTGCTACCTGCGCACTCCCCACACACTGCACGGCGGCAGAAGGCTAACTGTACTGTCAGGAATGTACAAAGATTATTTGAAAGAAATATACAAATGAAGGACGTTCACTTCATGTTTGCATTTCCGATTAATAACAGTTGTACTTCACACAAAAGTCATCACTGAGGTCTGGCCATGAAGCGTGCTCGAATAGCCTAATACCGTTTGTGATACACGGAAAGTTTAGGTTGTTCAAGAACAGGTCTGGCACAAATTATCATTCCATCATTCCATTATGCAGCCGATGGTTATCCACATTCGCATCTGTGAATACATTTCATGTAGATCAGTAAAGTAGACGGCGCTAAGTTTACAGTTAAAATTGTCACACTCCACAATCAATGTGTGGTTGCTGTATGTGTCTTGAAAGAAACTTCCTGTTGAGCAGAGATCCAAATCTAAGCGGGTTCGATAACAGTAATGTTTCACCTGTGTACAGAAGAGGGTGTCCGTTCCTTCTGATATTAATCACCATTGCTTGTGAATTTGGCAGGAAAACTTAATTAGCGAAACCAGTGGCGCGACATACTGGAGGTCAGCGTAGAAAACTGAGAGATATCTGATTTCCACAGTTGGCACGCTATACTTACAAGTGCTTCTCGAATCTCTCATTTAGATATGGAAATAAGTGTTATTTACGGACAGAATGAAAGCGCAGGTTAGCTGCTGGTGTCACGTTTACCTCCCCACAGCAGGTGCGCCAGTGAAGAGCGGTTAGCAGGTCGAGAGTGCCGCCGCCACCTCGCCACCCACTGACAGCCGTCAGCGGAAAGTGGCCGCGCTCTCAAAAGATTTATACTTCATGCATAATTTATAGTGCACGACGCATGTCAGCCGCGTTACAGCTATAATGAGCTCGGACTGCTACTGTGTAGTCGTAAGGTGTCAATATGTCGTCTCGCGTGCACCACATGTCTGGCCTTGTTTAATGATGTAAACGAAGGAAGCACATACGATTGCGTGAATTGTGAAATTACATCATCGGAATAATCGCTCGTAAAGCAGCTTGTGTTAGGCATTGTTGACTTCGTTGCAATTGCCATTACCTACACAGCTGGTACAGGCTGAGTGATTGAAGAAATACGATCTGCACAGCATATCCCTTCCAACTTCTGGTTAGGTAAAGAACCTGAGTTTGCCAGTGGTCATTACTGTAGGATATTTCGGAGTGCACCAACAAAAACTTATCTTTTCTGAAGTAAGTAATTTTTCTCAATCGCCCAATTTTTAGGCCGTTATTTTCTACTGAAATAAACACTTTTGTTGCCTAGCACAGTTAGCTTCCTACAAAACTGTTAAGGCTTTTGTGGCCACCTTTTGACAAAATGCCTATTGGCTTCTGTATCGGGTTCTTCAGCACGAGTGGCTGGCATTGTCAAAGCTTCAACCCCCACTGCCGGTGGTGAACTGGAGCCGAGCTCGTCACCGCAGATTATACACTCCTGGAAATTGAAATAAGAACACCGTGAATTCATTGTCCCAGGAAGGGGAAACTTTCTTGACACATTCCTGGGGTCAGATACATCACATGATCACACTGACAGAACCACAGGCACATAGACACAGGCAACAGAGCATGCACAATGTCGGCACTAGTACAGTGTATATCCACCTTTCGCAGCAATGCAGGCTGCTATTCTCCCATGGAGACGATCGTAGAGATGCTGGATGTAGTCCTGTGGAACGGCTTGCCATGCCATTTCCACCTGGCGCCTCAGTTGGACCAGCGTTAGTGCTGGACGTGCAGATCGCGTGAGACGACGCTTCATCCAGTCCCAAACATGCTCAATGGGGGACAGATCCGGAGATCTTGCTGGCCAGGGTAGTTGACTTACACCTTCTAGAGCACGTTGGGTGGCACGGGATACATGCGGACGTGCATTGTCCTGTTGGAACAGCAAGTTCCCTTGCCGGTCTAGGAATGGTAGAACGATAGGTTCGATGAGGGTTTGGATGTACCGTGCACTATTCAGCGTCCCCTCGACGATCACCAGTGGTGTACGGCCAGTCTAGGAGATCTCTCCCCACACCATGATGCCGGGTGTTGGCCCTGTGTGCCTCGGTCGTATGCAGTCCTGATTGTGGCGCTCACCTGCACGGCGCCAAACACGCATACGACCATCATTGGCACCAAGGCAGAAGCGACTCTCATCGCTGCAGACGACACGTCTCCATTCGTCCCTCCATTCACGCCTGTCGCGACACCACTGGAAGCGGGCTGCACGATGTTGGGGCGTGAGCGGAAGACGGCCTAACGGTGTGCGGGACCGTAGCCCAGCTTCATGGAGACGGTTGCGAATGGTCCTCGCCGATACCCCAGGAGCAACAGTGTCCCTAATTTGCTGGGAAGTGGCGGTGCGGTCCCCTACGGCACTGCGTAGGATCTTACGGTCTTGGCGTGCATCCGTGCGACGCTGCGGTCCGGTCCCAGGTCGACGGGCACGTGCACCTTCCGCCGACCACTGGCGACAACATCGATGTACTGTGGAGACCTCACGCCCCACGTGTTGAGCAATTCGGCGGTACGTCCACCCGGCCTCCCGCATGCCCACCATACGCCCTCGCTCAAAGTCCGTGAACTGCACATACGGTTCACGTCCACGCTGTCGCGGCATGCTACCAATGTTAAAGACTGCGATGGAGCTCCGTATGCCACGGCAAACTGGCTGACACTGACGGCGGCGGTGCACAAATGCTGCGCAGCTAGCGCCATTCGACGGCCAACACCGCGGTTCCTGGTGTGTCCGCTGTGCCGTGCGTGTGATCATTGCTTGTACAACCCTCTCGCAGTGTCCGGAGCAAGTATGGTGGATCTGACACACCGGTGTCAATGTGTTCTTTTTTCCATTTCCAGGAGTGTATGTACCATGGCGCGCTTCTCCAAGATCATTACCGCTGCGGTTCTCCTCTTGCTACCTGCGACGGTCGTTCGCTGCAGTACGTGAGGAAGTGTAAACAGAATAAACACTCGGCGAAGTAAGGAATCAGAAAAAGAAATGTCGGGTACGGCCTTCCAGCCATACATAGAGTGACGGACAGAATCGGCCGTATATTGCGGAAACACGGCGTAAAGGCGATTTTCAAACCAACAAGGAAGGTCAAAGAGTGTCTTAGATCGGCAAAGAAGAAAAGGAACCCACTTGTAATGCCGGGAATATACCATATACCATGCACATGCGGAAAAATTTATGTCGGAATGATTGAACGATCAGTCAACACTAGAATCAACTAACATAAGCGACATTGCAGGTTGGGGCAGGTGGAGAAATGGGCCGTGGCAGAGCACGCACTGAGTGAGACCGACCACGTAATACAATTCGCCGACACGAAAGTTCTGGCTGTAGAGAAGCACTATCACACGCGCTTGTTCAGAAAAGCTGTAGAAATACAAAAACGCGCGAACAGTTTCAACAAGAAAGAGGAAAGCCTTAAGGTAAACGGATCCTGGCTTCCTGTACTGCAGCGAATGACCGTCGCAGGTAGCAAGAGGAGAACCGCACCGGAAAAGACCGCGGAGAAGCCCTCGGACGTTGGCGCGCCAGGTACATATAGTCTGCGGCCGCGAGCTCGGCTCCAGTTCACCACCGGCAATAGAGGTTGAAGCTTTGACAATGCCAGCCACTCGTGCTGGCGAAACGTCAGTAAAATCATTAGATGAACGTCGGCCAAAGAGCCCGATCAGAAGCCAATAGGCAGTTTGTTAATTAGCTTCGTCTCCCCAACGTCAATCCCCGAGCGTTATCGCGATATGTCACAATAAATACTTCACACTAATAGCAACATGTGATGACGTCCCTAATAAGAGTTTCGCTTAACTATAGTCTCCTGCACTTTCTTTCATTTTACATATGTGTGAGAGCTGTAGGCGTACTTATTATGACACTGCGGCAGTCGTTGACGGCACCGTCCCATGTTGCATTTTGCCGGCCGGTGTGGCCAAGCGGTTAAAGGCGCTACAGTCTGGAACCGCGTGACCGCTACGGTCGCAGGTTCGAATCCTGCCTCGGGCATGGATGTGTGTGATGTCCTTAGGTTAGTTAGGTTTAAGTAGTTCTAAGTTCTAGGGGACTGATGACCTTAGAAGTTAAGTCCCATAGTGCTCAGAGCCATTTGAACCATTTGAACCATGTTGCATTTTACATCACACTGGTTTCTGCAACAGAACATGCTGTAAGCTGTAGCATAACAGTTTTTACTGTGACGCAGCTTTGTAATAACCAAGAGATCTCTAAATTAGATAACTTATAGATAATGAAACAAAATAATTAATTCAATAGAAAAAAACAGCCTACAAAGGAAAATGATTTCAACCACGAAAATTATAACGACTGTGGACCCATACAAGTAAAAGGACAAGTGAGACTACTAGTGTTTGTAGATGTAGAGAATGAGCGATAATGGGAGGAACTCCAATTCTCGTTGAAATATGATTGCCTGCCGTATGCTACTAGATAGTTGGCACTATTATATTACTTTCCAATAGCTCTTCTAATTGAACACTATATAAAATGTTAAGTAAGTATTAATTTTGCTCTCACCTTCACGATTACTATTCTTGTTACCATCAGTGGTCAAAAGTATTGTAAATCACATGAGGCTATTCTCCTGTCTTTCATTAGTTGCCGGCCGCGGTGGTCTCGCGGTTCTAGGCGCGCAGTCCGGAACCGTGCGACTGCTACGGTCGCAGGTTCGAATCCTGCCTCGGGCAGGGATGTGTGTGATGTCCTTAGGTTAGTTAGGTTTAAGTAGTTCTAAGTTCTAGGGGACTGATGACCACAGCAGTTAAGTCCCATAGTGCTCAGAGCCATTTGAACCATTTTTTCATTAGTTAGAGGAACTGTAATCAATAATGAATTTAAATATTGGTAAAATTCTTGACCATGTTGATTTACGATTCCTTTGTCACAAAGGAAGCTATTCTTACAGGTAAATGAACCTTTTTTTTTTTTTTTACGTGAAATGTGTTCGCAAGTGCGAATACGAACATCCATCAGCTATATAATAGGAAGATGACAATGAAAATTTGTGCCAGGCCGGAACTGGAAAACAGATTCCCCGGTTTATTCGAGTGGCCACCTTAAACGCTTTCACTCTCCGTTCACGACTCACGGCCAGACACAAACTTCCACATGCGGTCGTTCCTGCAAAAATTGGAAATTTGTGTTACGGTCTTATGAGACCAAACTGCAGAGGTCATCGGTCTCAACGCCTACACACTACTTTATCCAACTTAAACTAACTTACGCTATGGACAACACACACACCCATGCCCGAGGGAGGACTCGAACCTCCGACGGGGGGAAGCCGCACGGACCGCGCCAAGGCGCCTCAGACGTCGTTCCTGCGTCACAGCCTGTACTCCTGTAATTCCCGTGCAGGAGAGGACATTTTAATTGAAAGTCGCTGCGTGGTATCGGCGGATAAATACGTTGTTGCAGTGCCTCTGTTGTCAAGAATACCGAAGCTGCTTTTAGTTCAATATTTATTTCAGAGAAACCGTTCGGTTTTTTTGCCTTACTTGATTTACGAGACGATTAGGAAACTTACATCTGAATTATTAGACATCTATTTAAAGCCGGTTTCTTATGTATACAGCTTAAGCGCTGTGGCAAAGGACTATGAGAAAGATAATATTGTATGCTATTATATCGCAACCGAGGAACATGAGCGTGACAAATTGTAAGGTAAGAGACACAAAGATCGGCTTCTAAGTGACAGTGAGTTCAGGTTGACGTTGCCGCTGGTGATATAGGGCGCATGAGCTAAAAAGACTCCGTCTATGACTGAACGATAAGAACATGTGCGCCTGGTCGCAAATAGAAACTGGCCAGCAAATCAATACAGATGCACCATTTGTTAAGAAAATGGCCACAACACATCCGGTATCTTAATTTGGAAAGTAAACTTACTCTATCGGGCAACTTTTTTCTAATAACAGCTTCAACTGGGCCACATAAGGTACGTTCATCGTAATCCGAAGTAAGCGCCAATCATGACAATTGACGAACTTTCGAGAAAGCAATAATAATACCACGTAACGAAGACTTTACCACTATTTGAAAAACGGTGAGTGTGTCAATCAGCTCCACCAGTGTTGGAGAGCACGTTGCCTCTACCACTTACAATGTCAAGCTTCTTTTGTTACTTTTCATCCTACCAGGGCCTGTCAATGTTTTCTCTGTTAAATCTTTGATCAGCCAAAATTTGCAATGATCGCAGTGCAAACTTAGTGAACTGGATTTTTGGGTTCGCACCAGCCCAAAATTACAGTAGGTGATTGCTTATTTACCTTATAAATCCCGCTGATCCTTCTCGTCAGTCCATTTTAAACACCTATTGGTTCTTCATAATCGTACTATGTACCTGACAATTTCTGAACGCACAAACAGGTATTACACATTGCATTCGTCGGAGCTCATCAGTTGCTTCTCCCAAGTATGACTCCAGGTTGAGTTGAAGATTCCACTTCCTGAAATAAAATTTTGACAAGAATGCAGGGCATCATTGTGCAAAAAGCACTCTTATTAATTTCAAACAGACGGCAGAGATAGGTCTGTTATGGAGTGGCCATAGAATCACGTTCGTTGCAGCTATGAGTACTTCAGTTTTCCGGTCTTCTCTAAACAAAGCACTTTTACTTTTATGATATCTCCACAACACAGAATTACCCGCGAAGAAAATTGCGAGTGCAGATATCGAGAGGTAAGGAAGAGCTTTGTGATGCTTGTTGTTGTTGTTTCTGTTGTGGTCTCTAGTCAGAAAACTGCTTTGATGCATTTATCCACACTATCTTATCCTGTGCAAGCCTCTTCACCTGCCGACCGCTGTGGCCGAGCGGTTCTAGGTGCTTCAGTCCGGATCCGCGCTGCTGCTACGCTCGCAGGTTCGAATCGTGCCTGGGGCATGGTTCGTGTGATGTCCTTAGGTTAGTTAGGTTGAAGTAGTTCTAAGTCTGATGACCTCAAAAGTCCCATAGTGCTCAGAGCCATTTTTGAAAATAAAAAGAGTGCTTATTTTGTTTTCGGTTGTTTAAAGTGTACCCAGCACAAACGCTGTTTTTATTCAATTTCCAAATCACATTTACATGTACAGTTTTCGCACAAATTTCAAATAGCTGTTGTTTTGAAGTAACTTTTATCCAGAAGAACACGAGGACAAAATTTTCTTCACAGAAAGTCGTTATATTAAATCATTGGTAAATGGAATTAAGCCGGCCGGAGTGGCCGAGCGGTTAAAGGCGCTACAGTCTGGAACCGCACGACCGCTACGATCGCAGGTTCGAATCGTGCCTGGGGCACGGTTCGTGTGATGTCCTTAGGTTAGTTAGGCTGAAGTAGTTCTAAGTGTGATGACCTCAGAAGTCCCATAGTGCTCAGAGTCATTTTTGAAAATAAAAAGAGTGCTTATTTTGTTTTCGGTTGTTTAAAGTGTACCCAGCACAAACGTTGTTTTTATTCAATCTCCAAATCACATTTACATGTACAGTTTTCGCACAAATTTCAAATAGCTGTTGTTTTGAAGTAACTTTTATCCAGAAGAACACGAGGACAAAATTTTCTTCACAGGAAGTCGTTATATTAAATCATTGGTAAATGGAATTAATGTTTTGAATACTTGCACGTGTCTTGCATGAATATGTTACTAAGTGTTGACAAATATGAACAGCTGCTCTTGAACACTTCAGCATTAAAATACACAGCTTCTACGAGACAAAAACAAAAAAAAATTGTCGGAAAATACAAGGTGAACATGAATAAAACCGAAAATCGGCAATATCCTATTAAAATGTGTTCGGAAATGTATAGTTGCCACGGCAGATGGGGCTGACGACTGAAAGTTCCTCTGACCACGTGGCCGTGTGTTCCTTGTGTTTTGCAGGCTGTGTGGCAGCAGAATGGTCCGGTATTCATGTCGGGTACAAGCCGAGATGGTGTTTGTGTACTGCCAGGCAGATGGTAACGGTCAAGAGGCAGCACGGCTATACCAAAACAAGTACCCTCACAGACACTAATCATATCACACAACATTTAAAGCTATTTTCGGGAGTTTGTGTGATCAAGGGTTCTTTCAGGCAGGCTAACGTGCAGGGAGGTGGCATACTGTGTGTGCGCCAGATTTGGAGCACCGAGTTACAGGATTGTGTTCACGACGCCTGTGACACTATTCGATGAGATGCCGGAACACGCGAAAGAGTGCGGCAGTCCATGATGCGACACGTGAACACGTGCATTGCATTCTATGGAGGCCACTTTGAACATCTGTTGTGATGCGGAGGCGATGCAACTCTGTACTGTGTTCCGGAACAATTTGTTATCGTTGCACGCACGCCGACCATTTCCGGACACAGTTCATAGGACCTTTTTTCCTCCGTTGCCAGTCAGGAAACCATCCCTGAAGTTTCTCGATTTTCATTCTATATTCCTACGATATAACCATATATAAAGAAAATTAAACAACACAGAGTAATGTAACCTTTGACTTTTAGTACAGCGGATTCTAGCAACAAGCAAGTAGTTTATGGCGCTGTAGATTGTTTTGTTATTGGTTCTCATGTGTCTTTGCCTTTCATGTAGCAAAATATCTTCCTTCAGGCGGAACTGACGTACCAGGCCATAGTAAAAAGCCTCGAGTGAATCTTGGAAATCCTGACGTCATGGCTGTCGTTCCGAAATCGGTATAGGAAATAAAATCCGAAATACTACTGACGAACTTTCATTCATAAAATGTACGTCCTTCACTGTCTCTGTGTTCTACTTGTATATGTAACCGTTACGGGTTCACTGAAATGTTTTTAGCTAAATTTTGTAAAAGTTATATTACCAAAGAGTAACAATGTACAGCACGATATGAAACGCCGTACATACTGAGCAGGCAATTGACTACAAAATTTAAACTGATAAATATACTGGCATTCCTCTCTACTTCATTGAACAGGTGATCCATTTCGGAATTTCAGAATTCCTCAAATATTGGAATTTCTTTTCTGTCTGAGCGAAACTGGTGCCCATATCGAAAGAATGTGCGCGAAGAGCCCACAATAAACACTCGGAACGCACTTTTACCAATAATGGAATTATGGAATTTACAGATACTTTTATTTCAGATTTTTAAACGAATTCTATCTTCTCAGGTCTGCAACATAAGCGTACTAATGAAGACTCGCTAGAAGAATCTACAGCTAAAGAGCAGAGGCATGCAGTGACAGTTAACGGAGCACTAGAATGTACTCTAAAGGGGAAAAAAATGTAGTGTTAGACAAAGAGTACAAAGAACAAAATACATAAAACGTATTACCAACTTTGTTTGGAGTACCAGATACGTGATGAAAAAACAGTAGCAAGGGAAAGTAAGAGGTTGCGGAAAGTATCAAGCGAAACAAATTTTTTTATGAATAGAAAAGTAATAATACTATTAACGGTAGTGGAGGTGGCGGTAGATGTTACAAACATCTAGTTCTTTTCAGACAAATATGTAGAAACACAGTTAGCAAAAAGAAGGATGTAGGTTACGCCTGTTTAGGTGCCACGCCGATGTTTACAGTTCATAACTTTTTGTCATAAACTTCGAAGTCAGTATTAAGCTGTGGTAAGCTTCCTGTGTGTTCTGACTTTATACGGACGAACTGTTCCGCGACAGGCACTGGACGAAGGATTTGATAACTTTGTTACCGTCGAGGACAATGCTATTATGACATCATCGTCACATTCTCTACAGAAACAAGAGCTTTGATCTTCCTTGACGCCGCCGCAGCGACAGGTTTCCAGACCTATACACACTGTACCGAAATGATAAAGGCAGCTTTGGCACCAGACGCTATAGAACACTGAGTTTTCAATGGTCCAGTAACGCTTTTAAAAGAAAGGAAGGTTAAAATATAGCGTTCCGTGGAACTGATGGAGTAAACCGTGTTTATAGAGGTAACATTTCTCTTGATAAGAACCTTTTTCACAGTGGATCACCTCAGTCCCCAAGTTTTACTGTTAGCAGTCGTAAAAGTAGTCGAAGCACCAAAGGCAGCTGGTAGTGGACAATCGTCTCTAGCAATGTATCACTACCGCCGCCATTTTTAAGCTTCTCGGACACATCTTAGTAGACAGAAACTAAATACCTGATACACATACTACTCACAGCGAACCGAACGCATTTATTTGTAGCAACTATCACCTATTCCTGTGCTAATCTCACGCTCACATCAATGTTCTGCTTTCTAGTGCGAGGTCCTCCTCCCACTGAACATTATATTACGGCTCCATTTTCACTGCAGGAGGAAAAACATGGAACGAAAAAAATCGTACTGATTTGCTCATGTATAAAGAGATGCACCTTTTAAAAAAAGATTTGTTTATCCATCGGTGTAGAGTTCTTAGTATTAGCATTTTATAGTTGCTTAAGTTCATACTGAAACTAAAGACACCTTAGTTAGTTTTTCCTTTGAGATGATGAATATGTGCTGTCCAGGAGTCACCTCGTAGCACAATGGATTGTTACTCGTTACGGAATGCAAATGAAGTCGCAGCCCATTGTGCAACTCAATAAACGCGACAGCCAACCTCTCTGCAAACAATGCGAACAGCAGTTCAAGGAATGCCGTATAGCCAGGTCTGGAAATAGGATGTTGCCATTCCCAATTAAGTTATTTAAATTGCTCCAGCTACTTTAAAAGAACTTAAAGATTTTTGCTGTTTTGCTGTCGTGAGAAAATGTACGAAGATGAAATTGAATTACTGTCGCATATTGGGTTCCAAGTGTTTGCTGTTTTAGCACGGCAAGCTATGCCACCAACTATTGATAACCAGTACCGAGATCGTTATTCTGAGATGAAAAAGTTACATTCAGATGAGCCACAAAATTATGAGCAGTTGTTTAACAGCGTGTTAGTCGTCGACCTTCCGAACGCAATATAGCAGCGATTTCGCATGGAATTGGATTAAACAATACTTTAGTAGGTTTCCAGAGAGATATGGCCCAGATGTCCTCCCTCAGGTCAATCAGTTCCCTGAAAACTTCGGAATGATGATATTCTGGCGCGGGGCTGACTCCCGATAGCAGACCAGCTGTGTTTCATTCGGTTCAGATAAAGCGAATTTTGTGGACAAAACATCAACGTTGAGTCGACTGTCAGGGTCCTAAAACCAATGTAACAATCTGGCTTTGTGATACAGACATTTTTTTCTGTTGGGACATCCCATCAGCGACGGGGAAGACAGCAACCATGAAGCAGTCCCCATAATGTTCACGTAGCTCGCAACCGTCATGTGCCCTCGATTACTACCACAGGCCGCACAGGGTCTCACGTAAATTCTGCATACCACACAGCTGTCTGTTTGGGAATAACAGAACAGTTCATTAGGTGAAAAGAAGAGGGGACAGCAAACTTGGTCGAATAGAGTCGAAATATCGTTTACCAACCGGTCTTTGCTGGAGCGGCATCGGTGGATCGTAGTCGTAAAGAGTAGGGTCGCGATTGCGGTGTAACTACGATTTACTCTTGCTGCAGCTTTGTGTAGGTGTTTCGTATGCCAAGCGATTAGTCATTAGTCATCACACGACAGAGCGTTTCAAGATGTCACACCACGAAAGGTACAATTCACGGTTAATTTTCGGAGAGACTCACTCTTTTCGTCGAATTCGAAACTTGCTTTGCAAAGACATGAAGGTATATCTCAGTTGCACTAGAAATCGGCGCCCATCATCATTTAGCAAAAATTCTAGGCACGAATTCCTTGTGTACGTTGGCGGTATATGTTTAAGTTGAAGCACAGACTTCCGCCACGTCGACTTGGAAGTGGAACTAATCCTATGCTGAGATGGCTCTTCAAATAACTTGAATGATTATCTCTCTTACTCGCTGCTGTCTCACCAAATAATTAGAAACAGTTGTGGCTCTATCCTATTTCTTAAAAATATCTCACTGAACTGGATACCAAATGCCCTTTGCTTCCTCCTCTAACAAACAGACAATGCTCGTTTCTACTCTCCGTACATCTGTTCAATTGATAAGCACGTGTTCTGATACGCAAAATTTCTTATTATAGTGTAGAACCATTACTGATTATTTAATAAACACACTGCTTTACTTTTACGTACTATTCTTCCTTCCACACTGATAATGACATTTGCAACTGCGTGATGTAATTGCTTGTGGTCTGTTATATAGCTGTTCTGATACAATGAGGCACTCATAGATCCATAACTGTGTCTGCAATACATTTGTGTTTCTGAACTGAGTACCCATATTAGATGTAAAGTTGAGTACAATGTCTCTTTTTTTTCCCCACATGGTTTTAACTTTGTTTGTAAACAATGTTCCCTAATCCTGATCTTGTAATAATAGTGTTCCTTGGGAGAACAGGTTATAACAGCTATTGCATGTTGTCTTTGGTGAGTAGTTACCCGAGGTCTGGGTTATCGTGTTTTATTTTTGGAACATTATGTTGGGACCTTAAGTTTGATGAATACCTCCAGTTTAATTACTACACTAAGATATATTTCGCCTGTGTTTCACACATTAATGCCTCAACCTGAGAGGCAAGGCATACGGTAGCCATAGTACAAGCACTGTTCTTGGAATTTTTAGGATAAAATAATTTCATCATCGTTTCATGGGCTGGCTATAAGCTTTCGACGTAATATGAATGTATCACATTGCTGGTTTTTACTGTTCTGATGTGTAATTATCTGCTTTCACTGTATTTCTGCTATAGATGTCAACTAACGCTTGTTTATTTGGGTCCCCGAGGACTAGGTTTAATGTGCCCCTGGAACTACGTTGAGTCAGTTAACTGATGTGCAGATATACTGAACATATCTGGTTCATGATCCTGTACAATTTATATGTTTTATTGATTTTTATCCCAGTTCTATTCTGTGGTTATACTGACAAAGACTAATGTTTATGTGTCACGTTATACATCGACACTTAGTCGTTTCATATTGTCCCTATGATAAAATGATATGAGATTGTCTTCATATTTTCATAATGCAGTAACGCCAGGTTTGTAAATGATCATAAGATTGGTATGGATGATTTACTCTGTTCTGTGCTATGTGGTAACCCTTTTTCTGCCAAGTGGTAGCTCTATAGCTTAATACCTGCTTCATAGACATTTTTCACACAATGTACGTCTAAACACGTCCACCAGTAATCTTGTTTTATTTAATATTTACGATTAGATGTAATGTGGCTCTTGGCTTCCAAAAATACATCGATGTTTTGGGCGCCATCTTTGTCGATGAAGATACTGATGTCTGTCAACCTTGACTAGGACATACGACCAATACTCTGAAATGAGGATTACTGTAGTCTTGCGCAATCTTTGACAATATTGTCTTTGACATTCAGGTTGTAACATACACCTCTTTGAGTTTAAAATAATCAGTGGTAACGGTGGCGGATTGCGTTTTATTCACTCTGTAATTATATCAGTCAAGATAATTTTATTTCATATGAGTTTATGGCGCAATCAAAGTTGATATGACGTATTCGTGACACATAATTATACAGCTTTGTAAGTACATTCTAACTAACTGTTCTGCATACATGTGCTTCTTTTGTCTCTGTGTACTACGTAAGATTTTCCTGTTGCTGTATTTTATAGTCCTATTTAACAAAAACTGGTAGAGAACAAACGGGTATTTGCACAGTTGATAGCTCAGAGGTGCATTTCTTCAAAGTTAACTTATAAAATTTCCAAAACTTTTCCGTTACCGCACTGTCTTACGTTCCTCCATCGACAACATCCATACGTAGCCTACTCATATACACCCGCTGACGTCCGATGACACAAGTACAAATACAGAAGGATAAATTACGATAATGATGATTACCCAAGTAAATTATGTTGTGTGTTAATTACTGGACATTGTGTTTGAGTTAGAGCAGAACCACAAATCGCCGATGTTACTATCCGAAATTCCTTACATGAAGTTACAGTGGCATTACAACGGTTATTTACCTTCAAAATTTTCGTAAGTAACCTGAGCAAAACTGACTGGATTCATACTATAGCTGTGTGTCGGAAAACATCAATGCAGGGTATTATTTCAGTATAGACAGTTAGGCTGAATACTGACAACCTTAATTTATTTCTACAGTTTAGAAATATCAGTCTAATTACACTTCTGTTATTTATTTCCTGCTATAAAGACATGTTTCTGATATTTTGACATTAAACTTTTATCACGTAGTGAATCTAGTGTCATATTGTGTATCTACGTTTTCCTGTTGTTTTGAATGCGATGGTTTCAAAGAAATAAATCTGCTACTCTTCAGTCTGAGATCGCCGTTGTTAATGGTAGAGGAAGTTGGGTGACGCGACTTCTAGATCGTTTCTTGGTGCTGTTGTAATATGGGGACAAGATAGCGCCTGTTCCCAATTCAAATTACATAAACAAAAAATATTTTCTCTAGCTCAGAACTCCAGAGATGAACTCGTCGACTAGAAATGCCGTTATCTTTCCAGAAAAAACTGCTCTCAAAATCTATACGAAGTCTTACACGAAAATGCCAAGTGTTAACTGCAGCAGATTTATTTAAACGTTCGCGCGTAAGTACTATGCCCTCATGGCATGTTAAACCTGTTCTTGATAGTTTGTTGGTAATGAAATGAAATGAAATGATCGTATGGCATTGTTGGCCGGGAGGCCCCATTCAGAGTAGTTCGGCCGCCGTATTGCAAGTCCTATTTTGTAGTTGACGCCACTTCGGCGACCTGAGAGTCAATGATGATGAAGGTGGTTATGAAGGTCACACGATACCCAGTCCCCTGCCGGGAATTGAACCCGGGCCCGTGCGAGGTAGGCGGTAACGCTACCGCTAAGCTGCGGAGGCGGACTTGGTAATGAAAGTCCATATAACATTCTTGGATACCAATAAAGACATTTCATACATTTGTACAATTCGTCTTCACTCCCCAGTCGCAATCAGCGTTTGAACTCGCTGAATAATATAGTTCATGCAACATAACGCTTCTTAACACAGAACCTACAGATATCTTTTCAACATCTTTTTGCAGTTGGATGTCATTATCTGACAACTTTACGGGACGATAATTGACAGCATCATCTGCAAACAATCCAAGAAGGGTGCTCAGATTGTCCCCTAAATTGCTTATATACTCTGACGAGCCAGAACATTATGAGCCACCTGCTAAATACACTCCTGCAAATTGAAATAAGAACACCGTGAATTCATTGTCCCAGGAAGGGGAAACTTTATTGACACATTCCTGGGGTCAGATACATCACATGATCACACTGACAGAACCACAGGCACATAGACACAGGCAACAGAGCATGCACAATGTCGGCACTAGTACAGTGTATATCCACCTTTCGCAGCAATGCAGGATGCTATTCTCCCATGGAGACGATCGTAGAGATGCTGGAAGTAGTCCTGTGGAACGGCTTGCCATGCCATTTCCACCTGGCGCCTCAGTTGGACCAGCGTTCGTGCTGGACGTGCAGACCGCGTGAGACGACGCTTCATCCAGTCCCAAACATGCTCAATGGGGGACAGATCCGGAGATCTTGCTGGCCAGGGTAGTTGACTTACACCTTCTAGAGCACGTTGGGTGGCACGGGATACATGCGGACGTGCATTGTCCTGTTGGAACAGCAAGTTCCCTTGCCGGTCTAGGAATGGTAGAACGATGGGTTCGATGACGGTTTGGATGTACCGTGCACTATTCAGTGTCCCCTCGACGATCACCAGTGGTGTACGGCCAGTGTAGGAGATCGCTCCCCACACCATGATGCCGGGTGTTGGCCCTGTGCGCCTCGGTCGTATGCAGTCCTGATTGTGGCGCCCACCTGCACGGCGCCAAACACGCATACGACCATCATTGGCACCAAGGCAGAAGCGACTCTCATCGCTGAAGACGACACGTCTCCATTCGTCCCTCCATTCACGCCTGTCGCGACACCACTGGAGGCGGGCTGCACGATGTTGGGGCGTGAGCGGAAGACGGCCTAACGGTGTGCGGGACCGTAGCCCAGCTTCATGGAGACGGTTGCGAATGGTCCTCGCCGATACCCCAGGAGCAACAGTGTCCCTAATTTGCTGGGAAGTGGCGGTGCGGTCCCCTACGGCACTGCGTAGGATCCTACGGTCTTGGCGTGCATCCGTGCGTCGCTGCGGTCCGGTCCCAGGTCGACGGGCACGTGCACCTTCCGCCGACCACTGGCGACAACATCGATGTACTGTGGAGACCTCACGCCCCACGTGTTGAGCAATTCGGCGGTACGTCCACCCGGCCTCCCGCATGCCCACTATACGCCCTCGCTCAAAGTCCGTCAACTGCACATACGGTTCACGTCCACGCTGTCACGGCATGCTACCAGTGTTAAAGACTGCGATGGAGCTCCGTATGCCACGGCAAACTGGCTGACACTGACGGCGGCGGTGCACAAATGCTGCGCAGCTAGCGCCATTCGACGGCCAACACCGCGGTTCCTGGTGTGTCCGCTGTGCCGTGCGTGTGATCATTGCTTGTACAGCCCTCTCGCAGTGTCCGGAGCAAGTATGGTGGGTCTGACACACCGGTGTCAATGTGTTCTTTTTTCCATTTCCCGGAGTGTAGCTTTTTTGTCCTTTTTTGGAACGAAATACCACTGACTCTGCGTATCAGGGACCCGACAGTTTGTTGGTAGTTTTATGGAGATATGTGGCATTAGATGTCTACGCATAGGTCACATAATTCGCGTAAGTAACAGGCCGCTGGTTTGTGGCTCTGAGCACTATGGGACTTAACATCTATGGTCATCAGTCCCCTAGAACTTAGAACTACTTAAACCTAACTAACCTAATGACATCACACACATCCATGCCCGAGGCAGGATTCGAACCTGCGACCGCAGCAATCGCGCGGCGCCTAGAACCGCTAGACCACCGCGGCCGGCGCTGGTTTGTGTACGTGGTGATGGCGCCAAATAGCGACCCAGGTGGGTTCCATAGGATTTATATCAGGCGAATTTTCTCGCCGAGACGTCAACGTGAGTTCGCTATAATGTTCCTGAAACCACTGTAGCTGGGTTCCAGCTCTGAAGACAGGGACAGTTATACTGCAGAAAGGTGACATCGCCGTCCTGGAAGACATCAAGCCGCGCGGGATTAGCCGAGCGGTCTGGGGCGCTTCAGTCATGGCCTGTGCGGCTGGTCCCGGAGGAGGTTCGAGTCCTCCTTCGGGTATGGGTGTGTGTGTTTGTCCTTAGGATAATTTAGGTTAAGTAGTGTGTAAGCTTACGGACTTACGACCTTAGGAGTTAAGTCCCATACGATTTCACACACATTTGAACATTTGAAGACATCAAGCATGAAGGGATGCAGGTGTTTCGCAGCAGTCAGCGTATCTTCGACATCTACCACAGGCACCATACAGGCGCAGGAGAATGTCTCCCATAGCATAATACTGCTCGCAGCATCCTGCGTCCGTGGCCGCTGCACGTTCCGACACGCCGTTCACCTCGATGACGGCGTTTGTGGAGACGACCATCGATCTAGCGTAACCAAAATGTGATTCTCCCGAAGAGCCGACACGTTTCCACTGATCTACGATCGAATTTCGATGGTTCCGTGCCCACTGCAATCGTAACTGACGATGTCCTTGGGTCAACATGTTAACACGTAGGGTCGGTCTGCTGCGGAGCTCAATTTTCAACAATGTACGATGAACGGTGCGCTCAGAAACACTTGTAGGTGCACCAGCACTGTGCTCTTTCGGTAGAGATACCACAGATCACCATCTATCCTCCTTTACGGAGCAGACAAGCTTCCAAGCCTCACGTTCCGTGAAGAGTCATGGGCGTCCAACCATTTAGCCCCTTGTGATAGTTTCACTGTCCTTCTACTTCTTACTGTAGGTGCTCAAGACAGCAGCACATCAACATTTGACCAGCTTCGCCGTTTTCGAAATACTCGTTCACAGGCTATATGTAATAGTAATCTACCCTTTGTCAAAGTCGCTTATCTCAATGTATTTCCCCCATTTTCAGCTCATATATTCGGTAGGGTGATATCCCGCCGTATCTGCTCCGCTTACGTACTTCTGCTACCGTGTCACGTGCCTGCAGCATCACCAGTTGGCACACAACGTCGTGGTGGGCAGTGGTCATAATATTTTGGCTGTTCGGTGTAGATTAGAAGCAGCGGTGGGCCTACAAACAGCTCGTTGAGGAACGCCAGATACCACTTCTGCTGTACTAGAAGACTTCCCTTCGATTACTACGAACTATGATGTTTTTGATAGGAAGTCACGAATCCAGTCGTGCAAATGAGACGATACTCTGCAGATACGCAATTTAATAACATATATATGAATTTTGTCCTGTTGCGTATTATACTTCACTTACATAAATCACAATATTTACAATATCATTACTCAAAATTGCAAAAAAAGTCATTGATTTACAGAGTATGTTAATTACATTCAGATTTGCCAGTTCAGTTTTATCGCTTGTATAAAGAAAACCAGTAAAACATAAATTAAGTGAACAGTAAAACCATAGGAAGTAAATAACGCGAAGAATAAAGTTCGAATTGATCTATGTTAACTACAGGGAAAAAAATCTCCGTCACAGGACGGCATACGAATACAGAGATGGAAACTTTGATACGATAAGTCACAGAGGGTTAGTCTCTTTAACGACATCTTTCACAGCAAAAAATTTATAAATTCTGTCATGAACCTGTGAGGTTTACAATACTTTTTCAGTAAGACTGCAAAGACACTTCGTTGCCAGTATAGTATCGTTGCAATAATAACTTTCTCAGTAACGTTTCTTTAGCTGTACGAAACTGAAAAGTTCATTTTGTACATTACAGACCTTTTTTAATTTCATATATAAATTATGGAGCACCATGAATCTGGTATTTGGTAAAATTCTTCACATTCAACTCATAAAGTCCTGAGTTACGGCTAGAACAAGAAAATTTTTACCCTATTACAGCTGTGTTTGACTGCAGGCTCACTGATCGGTTGTCACTAGTATCCTACTGGATTCAAAATCATTATTACCATGACCGGACATCTCTCAAGGAAACGTTGGAGTTAGACGTTTCATCCACGGTGAGGTTATTCAGGACGCTGCAAAAGCCCCGATTGGTGTAACATGTGGCAGTAAATTGACTACCGCCTCTACTAGGGAATCGTCACAGCATTTCCATTAAGTAATCCTGGAAAAAAAAGATAGACCTAAATCAGAATTCGTGTAAAGGGATGTGAACCCTGCTCAGCCAGTGTGCCAGTGTGAACCACTGTGCCAGCCTGCTCGCTAATTCATCGTATTAACTGAATTCGGTGAGGTGGTGTGATAAGCTTTTGCAAAATTATACGTCCTTCAGAAAATTTGCCTAACACATTATAAGAGAGGTCCCAGCTACGATTCAATGTTACTGGCGCCGGTCAAAGAGGAAGCACACGCTCCTTGTCCTGGTTCTGAAAGAGAACGACGCATAATTTCAGGTCAACACTGCCAGAGCAGAACATCAACCACTGCTAACTGTGCGGTGATTGCAACACAAATTAGCACCAATGCTGCACTGAGGATGTCAGCAAGTGGTATCAGAAACTGTTCATTGGGAATGATACGGAGACACTGGCACAGTAGTGGATATCAAACCATTTGGATTACTGATTGAAAAAACGGAAGTTAGCAACTAAGATGGCACTTACCTGGTTTCGTATCACACCTAACATACACAGCCCACTACCAAACGCAATTTGACGGTAGGTCGCACGCATTTGCGCCTGCTGACGAGAGTAGATTGTGCCTTTCCGTTAGTGATGATCGTTTACGAGTATACTGTCTACAAGATGCACGGTAACTGTCGAAATGTATCAGACATCAACATACGCCGATACGCTGATTTCCAGGCATCATAGATACCCTTACCTTTATATAGGGAACACTGAACATTGAAGGCTACAGCATGATCATCATCTAGTCTATTCGGTTCCGTTGTCTACGTCCGGGAGTGAACGATATCAATAGGAAAATGCCTTTCTAAACACAGCGCTCACGAGGATATTTTAACTCCCTTGGCCAGCAGAAGTCTTTTTTTTTGGTTTCCCATCTAGAGTGAGAAGGTCATCATCCAGTTTCCAGTTTCTATATTCCAAGAAAGAATCCAACACTTCACTAATCGTGTCTCTGTATAAAATCAGCGTTGAACTGGTGCTATGCTAGACTTTTTCAAATTGTTCAAATGGATCTAAGCACTATGGGACTTAACATCTGAGGACATCAGTCCATTAGTCTTAGAACTACTTAAACCTAACTAACCTAAGGACATTTCACACATCCATGCCCGAGGAAGGATTCGAACATGCGACCGTGGCAGCAGCGCGGTTCCGGACTGAAGCGCCTAGAACCGCTCGGCCACAACGGCCGGCTAGACCTTTTCCGAGTACAATCTCAACATTGGGGTATAACTGAGAATCTGCCCGTAACTTTGTAAAACTTCTATAATGCGTGAATGTGGCTTTATTATAGAATCATTGATTACATGCGCTCATTTCTCAATTTCCCCAAGCTTATTATTGAATTTTGAGATGGTATTAGCCGCAGTTTTTCTTGTAAGACACGATTAACCCACCTTATTTTTTTAATCAAACCGCATTATTTTATTGTCATAAATAAAAATCACCCTCGCGAAAATCCGGAAAGTATCATTCCTCAAACATAAGTCTATTTATTTATTTGGTAACATAAGAGCCATAAGATCCTCCCTTATCAATCTGTTTTCTACGTATTTTACATAACATATGGTACGTTGAGCATGTTAAAAGTTGCATCTAATATAGAATAATACATTCAAAAAATTTCAGACAAAAACACACAGTTCACATTCTTTCATGATAAGTACAACCAGCTAGCAGCAATCAAATGGTTCAAATGGCTCTGAGCACTATGGGACTCAACTGCTGTGGTCATCAGTCCCCTAGAACTTAGAACTACTTAAACCTAACTAACCTAACGACATCACACACATCCATGCCCGAGGCAGGATTCGAACCTGCGACCGCAGCAGTCGCACGGTTCCGGACTGCGCGCCTAGAACCGCGAGACCACCGCGGCCGGCTAGCAGCAATCGACGTAAAAGAAAGGGGTGCAAGATGCCGAGAGAGAAGGACTTAATGACACACAAATCAATGAAGGTATGGGTAAAGTAAGTGGCTTAACTCATAGAAAAAGGCATAGAGAAAGAAGCCGTAGCTGAAACAAGATAGAAGCAGTGGCTTTACTGTTAAACATGTAGAAAACTAGCCACATAGGTTAATGTTTGGCGAAACGGTATTGGAGTGACGTAAGGAAGTGTTCCAGCTTCTTCTTCAAAGAAAAAGGTAGAATTTTGCTCAGAGTGCAAGGTAGTTTGTCCGAAGGGCGGGCAGCAGCAACGAAGGAGGATACAAATGTGTTTGTTTTATGAATGGGCACAGATAGAAAATGGTGAGATGACAGGTCCTCGTGCTTAATCTCTGATTCTCCGATACGTGTGATGAAGTTAAATGGAAAGAAGACAAGGGTTTCTGATCAGACGAGTAAAGGGTAATGCCAACAGCAGCAGAAACTGGCACAACAGGAGTAGGATTCGTTATGAAAAAAAAGATAGGGCAGAGAGTGTGTTAGTGAGAACAGTTCAGTGATAGGACTGTTCTTATCGGAATCGACAGAAAACTAACACCAACAAAAATACTTTAGGTATATATGCCAATGTCTCAAGCAGAGGATGAAGAGATAGAGAAACTATGTGAGGATATTGAATGAGTAATTCAGTTGTAAAGGCAGATGAAAAGTCAAGGGAGACTACAGTTCAGGTGTAGGGAAGACAGTAGAAGAAAGTGTTACAGGAGAATAGAGGAATGGTAGCAAGAACGAGAGCCTAGAAAAACTAATACAGTTCTGTCATAAATATCAGTTAGTTGTAGGAAATACGTTGTTCAAGAATCACAAGAGGAGGAGGTATACTTCGGAAAGGCCGAGAGATCCGAGAAGATTGCATTTATATTACATCACGGTCAGGCAGAGATTCTGAATTCAGATACTAGATTGTTAGGCGTACACAGAATCAGATGCTAACTCAGATCAGATGAAAAGTAGGCTGAAGTTGAAAAGCCTCCTCAGAGAGAATCATTGCAGAAATAAATGGGTTACGAGAGCCCTAAGAAAGCAAGATATACGCTTGAAGTTCACTGAGGCCATAGATACAGAAGATGGAAAGGAAACAGGAGGTACAAAGAAGGTAACTGCGAAGAAACCATGGATAACAGAAGAAATACTTCAGTTGATCGACGAAAGTAGGATACATAAAAATGTGCATGGATATTGAGGAACATAGAGATACAAGTCACTTAGGAACGAAATAAATAGAAAGTGAGGGAATATAAGAGGAAAAAGCTACATGAAAAAAGTGATGAAATGGAAAACGAAATGAATTTCGGAAGATCTACTCACCATGCAGAAAAATCAACACAGCCTTCGCTGAAATTAAAAGCATGGGCGGTAACATTAAGAGTTCAAAGGAAATTCCACTCTTCAATCCAGAAGACGGAGCGGATATGTGGAAAGAGTTCAATGAAGATCTCTATAATGGAGAAGACCTGTCTCACGACGGGATCAAAGAAGAAATAGCTGTCGACAGAGAAGAGATAGAGAATCCTGTGTTAGATTCAGAATTTAAAGGAGCTTTGGACGATTTAAGATCAAATTAGGCAGAAGGGATAGATAACATTACATCGGAATTTCGAAAATCATTGTGAAAGGTGGCAACAAAATGGCTATCGACTTTGATGTGTGGAGCAAGAGCCGACAAGTGGGAAAATTACCACGCAACCAGCATAACAGCTCATGCACCAAGCTGTTGACAAGAAAAATATATGGGAAAATGGGGAAAAAATGAGAAGCTGTTAGATGACGATCAATTTGGCTTTAGGAATGGTAAAGGCACACGAAAGGTGGTTATGACGTTGTGGTTGTTAATGGAAACAAAACTGAAGAAAAATCAAGACACCTTCATAGTATTTGTCGACTTGGAAAACGCGTTCGGACAAGTAAATTTTCGCAGTATGATCGAAATTCGGAGAAAAATAGGAGTAAGTTGTAGGGAATGACGGGTAAAGTACAATATTTACAAGAACAAAGATAATCCAAAAAGAGTGGATGATTAAGAACGAAGTGCATGGATTAAATACGATGGAGCACACGGATTAAGTCTTTCGCTCAATCTCTATATCGAAGAAGCAGTGACAAAAATAAAAGAAAGATCAAGAATGGCGTTAAAATTCAGGGTGAAAGGGTGTCAACGATAAGATTCGCTGATAACGCTGCTATCCTGAGTAAAAGTGAAGAAGAATTACAATATGTAGTACATGCAATGGAAAGCTGCTAGCCTTAATTTGGGGAAGAAATTTCTGAGAATGTACGTTGGGAACACAATACTATATGGTAGCGAAGCATGAACTGTGGGAAAAACGGAACTGAAGCGAATCGGAGCATATGAGATGGCATGTTACAGAAGAATATTTGAAATTAAGTGGACTAATATGATAAAGAATGAGGATGATTGTGCCGAATCAGCGAGGATAGCAATATACGAGGAACACTTACAAGAAGAAGGGACAGGAAGACAGGATATCTATCAAGATATCAGGGATTAACTTATATGGTACTAGAGGGAGTTGTAGACGGTAAAAACTGTAGAGGAAGACAGAAATCGAAACACATCTAACAAATAATTGAGGACGTAGGTTGCAATAGGTACTCTATTACGAAAAGGTTGTCGTAAGAGAGGAATTCGTGGCGGGCCGCATCAAACCACTCAAAAAAATGTGGTACTAAAAGGTGCATAGAACGACGTACGCAGCAAATGTAAAGCACACAAACATTCACGGCTAGTTCTAACCCTCTACTGTTCTCATTACTCGTGCCGTATTGGACTGCATCACCAAAGTCGAGTTTCTATAGAACGAGTGAGCATACAATTTTACTTTTCACATTATGTGAAAATATGGTCCTAAACTTCTGGAGGGCATAGACGCAAGCGGAAATGTTACTGCGTGAAGCAACAGTATTCTCTGAGCATGAGGTGCTCATGCACAATTGTACACTGCCATTGCGTGGCGACAGTATTTTCTGCTCAGTTGAGATGCTCATCCAAAGTTGTAATCTTCCTGCGTGTGGCGATAGTATTTTCTAGTCAGTGGAGATGTTCATCCTAAACTGTACACTTCACGAAACGTTAGAAAACTGCAGTCTCTGGCTAGAGGACTAATGAATAACAACTGGAACGTATCATCAGGCACAAATACTTTAGAACAATAACGTACGGCAGAAGAAAAAGAAGCATAATGACGATAAAGGTTAATATTTGAAATATTCTTCAGTTCCCAACAATTACTGTTTAATCTGAAAAATATCATGTTGCTGCCTTGACCAGTTTCAGTCGTCTGTTCATCATTAGGTTCATAAAAGCATTCACAGCATTACCTGATGATGAGCAGAGGACTGAAACTGGTTGTGTAACCACAACACTTTACCAGCAGCTCAAGGCGGTAAATGGTGTTTTTCAAACATATAAGAGCTGTTGTTCGGTCTCGGAAACTGACATACGGTCGGGAGAGCGGTGTGCTGCCCACATGCCCCTCCGTAACCGCATCCAGTGACGCCTGTGCGCTGAGGATGATATGGCGGCCGGTCGGTACCGTTGGGCTTTCATGGCCTGTTAGGAAGGAGTTTAGTTTAGCTTTTTTTTATAAGAGCTGTTGGGTATCACATACAGAAAATTACCTAGGTAATATGATGAACTGAATATTCAGAGTATGTCTTGTATGTGATGTGGTGCATATTCCGCATCACTACGCTAAATATCTCCTTTTTATAAAATGATTCCAATGAAGTGTAAGATTTTGTTTGTCTTCATGTTTAGCAGAAAGAAACATTTCTTGGAACCTTTGAAGTATATTAAAGGCCATCTTCTGCGCTCAGTTTGTCACTGAGAAAGAGATTTAATTTGGCCACTTTTCTCCATTTACAAGGAAGCACTCACAGTAATATTTCACTCTCTTCTCAGTCTTTAAGATTAAAATTTCATTTATAATTCTGACAAACGGCATAAACAGAGGTGAAGTGGAAGCTTCCAAGAATCGTAACACCTTTCTTAGCGCAGAGTTCCCAAAGTGCTGCAGCAGTTTGTAAATTTGTAACTGGAGGCTCTTCCCCAAAAGTCAGCTACTGCGAAGTGGTTTACTTCGTCATCGAGAGCAGCACTTAATGTTAACTTGTACAGTCATTTTAGAAAAAATTTTTAAAAGCTGTTGTCAGCAGTGCAGTGGGCAGTAAGTTAAATCCAAAACTTTTTGAAAATTATGATTATGTGCCTGACCAGTATTTGAACCCGAAAGCTTGTTGTTGGCAGGCCGTGCTGTTATCAAATAAACAATCTGACCACACTTCTTAGGCCAGCTAAGTGGTTCTTCTTGCCCCGACGTCACCCCCTTCTTTTCAGATTCCATGTAATTTCCCCACAGGTTTACTGAATTAGCAAGCCTGAGAGTTATATACAGGGCTATTACAAATGATTGAAGCGATTTCATAAATTCACTGTAGCTCCATTCGTTGACATATGGTCGCGACACACTACAGATACGTAGAAAAACTCATCAAGTTTTGTTCGGCTGAAGCGGCACTTCAGGTTTCTGCCGCCAGAGCGCTCGAGAGCGCAGTGAGACAAAATGGCGACAGGAGCCTGGAAAGCGTATGTCGTGCTTGAAATGCACTCACATCAGTCAGTCATAACAGTGCAACGACACTTCAGGACGAAGTTCAACAAAGATCCACCAACTGCTAACTCCATTCAGCGATGGTATGCGCAGTTTAAAGCTTCTGGATGCCTCTGTAAGGGGAAATCAACGGGTCGGCCTGCAGTGAGCGAAGAAACGGTTGAACGCGTGCGGGCAAGTTTCACGCACAGTGATGTGAAAGATTCAGTGTTTAAACCCCCTCTACCAAGATACGTGCCAGAACTGCGAGCTCGCATCAACAATGCTTTCGAACTCATTGATGGGGACATGCTGCGCCGAGTGTGGGAGGAACTTGATTATCGGCTTGATGTCTGCCGAATCACTAAAGGGGCACATATCGAACATTTGTGAATGCCTAAAAAACTTTTTGAGTTTTTGTATGTGTGTGCAAAGCATTGTGAAAATATCTCAAATAATAAAGTTATTGTAGAGCTGTGAAATCGCTTCAGTCATTTGTAATAACCCTGTACATGATGAATACGTCTCTGTGGGTGAATTGCACGCTATTGTTCGGAAATGTTTCGAAATATGTAAGTGCAAATTGACAGAGTTTTTAAAGGTGAATACCATAAATCAACATGATTATTTCGGTTGTGCTGCTTCGTTTATCATGCACCAAAGAAAAAAAAAAAAAAAAAGTTGTTTGGTATTACAAATTGTGTTTACTGTAAAACGATGGCTGTTCGAAAAGAATCCATCCTCTTTTGCTCTTTTTATTGTTGAATTCAACAGTGGTATCGAGGCGCGCGTACTCTGCTAGACGCGTACAGCACGTGTGTGACGTGACACGACACTACAGCGCGACGCGCACGTTCCGCTCATGTCGCGCTGGTCCTGCGCATATTGCGACCTTCAGTCTGGAACCGCGTGACCGCTACGGTCGCAGGTTCGAATCCTGCCTCGGGCATGGATGTGTGTGATGTCCTTTGGTTAGTTAGGTTTAAGTAGTTCTAAGTTCTAGGGGACTGATGACCACAGATGTTAAGTCCCATAGTGCTCAGAGGCATTTGAATCACATTGCGACGCGTACACATACTTCGCACACGCCGATTGGCGACACTCTGCGCTGACAGACCCGAGGCGTGCGCACCCAGAAATCTTTCTCAAACGATTTTACAGGAACTATATACAGTGAAAATATTTGATTTTTGCCTTACTTGTAGAGTTATATATCAGCTTCGTGGTGAAGTGCCCATCATCTCGCTAATGGTCATACTTATTGTGATATTCACATTTTAGTAAGACGATACGCAAAATTCGAAAAATAGGGGTTGCTATGATTTTGCGTTTGGTGCGTATTACTCCATATGTTTTTGCGTATGAAATTTAGCTAACATATTGAATTTTTGTTTAGACTTGGAAGGAGGTCTCTATCTGTTTCCGATCTCGAGAAAATGGATCCTATGTAGAGCGTTCACTCGCGATCGATCTCACGCTCGCTGGAATGAAATATTCACAACATCCCTCATATCTCCTAAAACGCTCCAGACATAGACATGGAAACGAGGTTTTGGCGAACGATGGCACACAAGTAGGAGAGTCCTTTGCCAATTCGTAAACACATAGAACTTTATTATCTATGGCGATATATCTGAAGATGTATTTTCTATTTTTTTTTTCATTCCAGTGACTGTAATTCTTTAAGAGTTATCGACAGCTAGTGAAATAAGAGTTTCCTAGTATGAAAATAAACATGAAATTTCTTCTCTTATGTTACCACAAATCGACACAGTGAGGTTTTTCGTAAGCTATTGAGCTCTCTAGTCGCCAATTACTTGTTTAATGAGACACTCTGTTTCAGAATTCTGTCACAGTAGCTGCTGCAAAAATGAATTTGTGCAAATTAAACTGTGTTTTGGCGAAAGAAGTACAATCAAACCTGTCAACAAGAGAAATGTGGCCGTTACTCATGAATAGTGACGCATCTTCGAATGAGAAAAGGTTAACAATTCACGCAAAAATAAACCGCCACTTCTGTTGGAATTTTGGTTGAATCCCATAACCCATCATATTTTAAAACACTGAGCGACTGGAATGGAAACTTACCAAAGGATTTTATTTATTTTCTTCGTCTGAATAGTATTAAAATAAAGAAGAGCGCACCCTTGAGGCAAAATGACAAGCACATGCCAGATGCTGGTTACTCACCTATGGCATGCCAAACTCACAGCGTGTGATTCGCGAATAAAATGGTTAGTATTGAGAAAAATAAACAACCGATACGTGACACAACACAACTGCCAGTGTATCGTCAGCACCCGTGAATAATGCGCGCGACAGGAGTGCGGAAGCTAGCCAGGTGTGCTTTCTGAAAGGAAGGGCTCACGTCGTTCGACAGACATTGTCATATAATTAGATCTGTCTTTTTCAGCACATTGAATGTATCAAATCATCAAACTCTTTCAGGATACTCATACTGCCGAAAACATACCGACCACTACTTCATTTGTGTAGCCTGTTATATAATTAGTTTATTAATGCTGATAGTGTATATGCAAACACTGAAATGCTTTTTCTCGTCATGATGAGCCGATTAAAATATCGCTATTCGAGAGGGCTTCTCGACTGTTTATAGCGTGCAGTGGAAACGTGATGTCCACATGACCGTAGTATAATGTATCTTATTACATCCATATCCAAATAATGATAATGAAACTTAAGTTCATATCTCGGACGCCATTTCCACTTCTTTAAAAAATCGTAGAGATTCGTCAGCATAACAGGCAGCAAGTACATAACCTTGTTTTACTTCCCTGCCTTGCTTCTAGACTACATGATTTTATAATATTCCTTACTTCATTATTGGCTACCCTCATGATGAATCGCCTGCCCCTTCTTACGATCTGAAAACATTGTGGAGGCACAAGATATAATTCCAGTGGCTAATGGCTCACCAGTTATTGAACTGTGCATTGTTCTTGAGAGAAAAATAAACAAAACAAAAAAGTGTGCAGATATATGTAACTGAAAACTACAGCGTACTAACGAAAAGGGATGGAGCCCTTAAACAGCGAAAACCGAAACTCTACTCTGTGACAATAAAAGTCAGTATACCACAAGGCTGTATTTTTCGGGTGGGCAATACTTCCACTGTCCATATGCACCATGTCGAAGTGAGCAAATGGCAGGAGTGCCTTCGCTCTCCGCCTCACCCCTCCCGCAGTGCCAGCGTGGCGCGCGGCGCGAGAAACTGTGCCTCAACCACAACCCCGCGCGACCTGGCGCAGGCGCGTGTCGTATCCCAGTCGCCTTTGACTCGCAGTTTGCGCGGTCCCATAATCTGAACCTGTGAAGTTACAAAAATGCATGCTGCGCTGCGCCGCGCCACACGCTCTATACGCGTCTGAATTTGCGCCTAACCTTATGTCTGTAGGCAATCGTAATGCGCATGCCTGATTTTTTTCACTACTGCGGAAATAATCAGTGGCTGGCTGGCCGTTGACAATTACACGTGTAAAAGATAGTCGTCTGAATTTGTCTTGTGGACAAATTGACAGCAAAAGTGGAACAACGTCATTTATTCAAATTTTGTTTTAAGCTTGCAGATTCTCAAGTTGAAACAATCTGCAAGATTCGACAAGTGTTTGGAAACGAAGCAAGGGGTACTACACCGATAAAGGAGTGATACAACTGACTTATAGTGGACGTTCATCACTGAAGCGTGAAGCACGTTTACATAGTCTCTCGACATCAGAAAATGAGATTGTTATTGATCACGCAGGGACCATGATGGTACAGATTAGACAAATGACGATCAAAGAACTTGCAGACGAAGTTAAAATTAGTATTGGATCCATTCATTCTATTCGAACGGTGCGTTTGTATCTCAGGAGGATCTCAGCAAAATTTGTGCCGAAGTTGCTAACAATTAAGCAGAAGCACTTCGTTCGGAGATCGCCCAGCACCTGCTGGACACTGTGAAAAGCAATCCCAACTTCCTTAACAGTGATCACTGGTGATGAGTCCTGAATTTATGGGTACGACCCAGAAACAAAGTTCCAGTCATAGCAATGGAATAATCCTTCATCCCCGAAAATTATAAAAGTGATGCAGGTCTAAGCAAAGCGAAAGCCATGCTGACAGCGTGGCCCATCACGAATATACCGCAGAAGGTACTAATTTCAATAAGGAGTACTATGAAGAGGTTCTGCGTCGCCTTCGAGGAACAGTGAGACTTGTGGGCAGTGGGCTTTCGGTACCTTCACCACGATATCGCACCAGCTCATAGTTCTGAGATATTCATAGTTTTTTGGCCAAATACAACACGGCTGTAGTTTTTCAGCCTCCCTATACCCCTGACCAAGCAACTAGTGACTTCTGGCTTTTCCCCGAACGGAAAAAGACTCTGAAAGGAACTAGGTTCAGAATAGGGACGACATTATGCAGAATTCAGCTACTTTCAAGGTGACTAGTGTCAAACAATTATATCTGTATGAAGTTTGATTTTGTAAATGAAAGCTGGATATTTTTTGAACAGCCCCTGTATACATGTACAATCGTGGACAAAACGAGCGCGACCCCTCGCCTTTTCGTTATGCTGATCCGCACAACTTTATAGTTTGCTACACAGCATAACAGGCAAGGCGACGAAGTGCTACCAACATACTATGCACAGGCATGAAATTAAAAAACTATCCGAAATTTGTCAGACTGTTTTTAATCATGTGTAAGACTATATTAATGCTGATCAGTGTGTTTACCACAACACGTAAATTTAAGATATAAATGAAAGAAGAAACGCTAATTAGTACGAACTGTACTAATAAAGATGAATTTCAGCTTATCGAGATAACATAACCGTTTTAGTAAGACAAAGCAACCCAGATCATTACGAATTAGCAAAATATTATGCGCATTCGGCCGCGAAATGGTCTGTGTCAACGTTCAGACCAGTCATACTGAATTACCGTTGCTGACCTTCCATGAAAGTGCGCAAATTTAGCAATGCGTGAAGATTCATAACGAAATTCAGTTAAAAATCATTCAGTGCCACACTTAAGTCAGTTCAATTACTGACAGAAGCGGAAAAACGTAGGCAGTAACAAGTATGAAATTCTGCAAGAGTTTCATATCGACATCCACAGGGCGCCGGTACAGAATAAAGGTAGCGCTAAAACGTATTGGGGACGCGAGAATTTCTTGAAATTCCTTTACTGATAGTCTATCTGCCTCCATCGAGATTAGAACCGAAAACAAACCAGACCTCCCTTGCAGTAGCAAACACCTTTCACTACGCTAGCAGACAACCCAGCCAAACAGCCCTCTTTTATTACACCAGACATGAATAAGCCGGCAATTTCGCAATGAAAATGTCAAAATGATCTGCAGTTTCTGTTGCATAGAGCTTTATGGACTCAAAAACGTGTATTGTCTACCTTTATGTCACCGCTTATGTGACAATCACTCGGGATGTTTATCGAAATAACAAAAAAAAAAAAAACTGTTATTAGCGAGTAAATATAGTAGGATGATTCTGCACCACCCCAGGAAATAAACGGCGACGTAGCTGCCAAACGTATTCTACAATGTTTAGAATTCTCCTTTAAACGTGCCACAGCCAGATAACGTTCATTAGCCGAAGTGTTCCTTAAGGTAGCTAGCAATGGGAATGCTCACACATCTAAAACGCGGTGACATTAATAGTGGGATCTGAATTACCACGTGTATAGCCAAATGGATTTTATTTGCATTCTTGTAAACGTGATTTGGATCGAAAGCGTAGCTACGATTAATATGCTGGTGTATCGACTACAACTGGAACATTTCGAATAAAGAGTAGGGGAAATTATTATGCGGCCCTCATCTTCAGTAACTGTGGTAGCTATTTTCGTTGTTAGGATTTCGTCACGTAAATAGGTAAAAATGGAACCTTACTAGTCTCACTTTATTGACCGTCTATTTTTCTACCCAACCCTTAAAACCCGTTTACCTCGAGTACGGGTGGACATAATAAGCGGAAATCTATCGCACTTCCTGCTGTATACGGTCCCTGGGTGGTGTAAAAAAGTGAGATATGTCAACGCAACCTGAAGATACGGCCGTTTATCTAAAGAAAAATTACGCGAAAGGTCAAAAAATGGCTCTAAGAACTATGCCACCAAGCTGCTTAGGTCATCAGTCCCCTAGACCTAGAACTACTTCAACCTAAATAACCTAACACACATCCATGCCCGAGGAAGGATTCGAGCTGACGGCGCAAGCAGCAGCGCGGTCCGCGATATGACGACGTTGAGCGCACGGCTAACCCGCGGCGGCAAGCTTTAATATCATCTGGTGATGCTAAAAAGTTATTCACTTCTGGTGAATGATTTTCTGCGCAGTCCATTTAAAATAGAATAACTAAAATATATTTCATGTTACGGAAGAGGAAGGACGCCTGATTCATTTCCCCTTGTCTTTATTCATGATGTTAGAATCCCAATCTGAGGCTACGTACTATCCATAATCACACTTTAGCCCCAAGTCATAGTCACATATATGCGAATACAACACATTGGCTTGATGTATTTCGTTTCCCAGGAAGACTTGGCAGACGATGCTGTGGCGTCTTCGAAGGACGAGTTTCTCCTGTGCTAGCTATCTCAGCACATCAGCTAAGTTAACTTGCATAGTATGTTGGTAGCACTTCGTAGCCTTGCCTGTTATGCTGTGTAGCAAACTTTAAAGCTGTGCGGATCAGCATAACGAAGAGGCGAGGGGTCTCGCTCGTTTTGTCCACGACTGTACATATATTTATCACACATGACTAGGTGAAGCAAGCCATTTTGCAGCGACGCCGTAGTTAAGTAAAGGATGAAGGCATACAGCACACTTCCGCAACTTACTCTCATCACTATCGTTATCATCCGTTACGCACTTAAAATTAATGCATTTTCAGTCAAATATGACCGACAGCCATCGATAAAAGTACGGTAGCACGTCTCATGTTTTCAATATATCCTGTATTGACGAAATAAACTGAAAGTGCTATTGATGTATACAGATGAAGAAATTGTTTTACTGTGGAATTCATTTTCTTACAATTCAACCTTTTTATTAGTTACCGACTTTTTTCTTTTGCAATTTGTTTCCATCGGTGCATTGATTGTGTCTGAAAGTGTATTTCCAGGAATCACTGGTCCTTCTCAGTTTTTTGGTAGGATCTCTTTTAGGGAGCGTCTTATGAATTAAAAAATACTCAGCAATGTTATCAAAATTTGCGTCACCATTTTTAATATCCTGTAACTCATTTGTCATTCCACTCTTTAACAGTTTAGCAATGTCTGTGCAGAAATGTTGCTCAGAGAGTGTATCATACATGATGTCTGTCGACTTTCGACTGTGTCCTTACACAGAACGTCTGTTGATGGACTTCGAAACCTTCATCATATTTTGGTTTTGGTGCGAATGTTTTGCTTTAAGGGATCCAAGGTCTCCCGTAAATCCTCACATAGTTGTTTCGATTTGTTATTCCACCACATCCAAGCAAATACATGTTATGCGGGAATGTTTGTCACTTTTTTGAACAAAACGTTTCCATTGACATACGCTCTCTGCTTATAAGTCTACTGAAATATGTGCAGGAACAGATGCTGAAAACTTAAAGAATTACCAGAAATGCAACAAACTCATAAACGCACAACACGGAACATATCTATACATAATTGCATCTTTCTTGTTCAAAATCCGGCGGCGCTCTGTTTTACATTGGACGGTTAGTTACGGTGCTCTACACTTTCTTTACTACCCGTCCGTTATCGCGGGTTAACAAACAGAACATATTAGTGCAGATAGCCACGGGAGGCTCGGAGTTCCTCATGCCGAAACGTTCAGAAAACAACGTTCATCAAGCTTTAAATGCTTGTAGATCAAATTCAGGCTCGCTCTGTATTTCTTTCTGTTATCAAGGTTGGAAATTTTGTCTCTTCCTTCATAAGAGATTGCATCAATACTGTTATTAACAATTGTCCGTTGTTAGCATTTCTGATTATTACTGTTCTTTATATCAGCGTCTGCACGTTTGTTTAATTTGATACTACGTAAATGCAGAACTGCTCCTATCACTCCTCCAGTTCCTAAGGCGTTGCTCTTTATGGGTGCCTGCAGAATCGCTATTGCTAGAGATTGTTACTGTTACAGATTTTTCGTTCTGTACTTACCTCGACCATGAATTCGCAGTGGATACCTTCATGAAGTTTTATACCAAAACTTCTATGTGTCTCCTGTAACATAGCTGGTGATGGAGATTTAATTTCACTCTGCATTTTTGAACTCATTTCAGTTTCAGAGGGGAATCTACATATACAAAACTTCTGTTGACTATTCAGTTTTGATAAACGATACACCAGTCAAGTAGTACATTCTCTGCCTCAGTCATAAGTTGACTAGAATTTATCCATACGACGCCTTGTAGTTCCAGCGGTAAATACCGCATACGCGCACGAGTATACAAAACAGAAATTAGCTCCGTGAGCGTTTTCGAGTCCAAAAAACAAAGTTTCAGAAAAAATAGAAGCGCATTGTGATGTACAACGTGAAGTAGATAACTAAGACTGGATACATCGCAATCAATAAGTATAATACGATCCCAAATACAAAACCAATAGTGTTAATCAAATTCAAGGAAGTTTTTATAGCGATAGTTGCTGTATTCATGGCGTTTTATTGACTTAAAAAGGAGGCTTACATTCCTATTACATAGAAATTTTTATTCGTATCCGAATGTGTCACAGCGAGGACTGGTTGTTTTACATCTGTGAATAAAAAAGATAACACAGTGACGATGTTCAGTAACTTAAGTGATTACATACAACATTAAAAATGTAGTGACGAAAGCAAGGAATGTGTCCGACCTTCACGCAATGATGCAGTTTAATCTACTCCGTAAGACGCCAGAATGATAGAATTCATACGTGTGTCAATGAAACCTTCTCAATATTCATCCCACGTCATTTCGAACAGTATTCAACAACTGTGTCCGTCATCGGGTACAGGACTAAAACTACGGACTCCCGTGACAAATTCTAAGGACACTGCATCTCGTATGTTAGATGCCGGTTAGGTAAAAGTGATACGATAGTGAGCTATACAACAATGAGCAGAAATCACGTCAGCGATGAATCAATGTTGACCAGATTAAATTATGGATCTTATTAATGAATTATGACAAGGAAGTCTGAAGAGAAGTATTCACAGCAAACGACATTTTATTGCTCAGTGACCATATCTGATAACGAGAAACTGATACTCAGTAAAAATTAATGTAGGAAAGCGCAGCGTACAGAACCGTTTGGTCGTAGAAGAAACGCATTTCACCCTTACGCAAATAAGAGAAATGTTAGGGACGAGAGAGGCGTGGAGGATCGTATAAGCTGGGATGACAGATGCAGTTCTGACAGCGCAGGCACATTCAACGCCGGCCGCAGTCGCGGTATGAAAACGCATCCTTCCACTCGCCCCTATTCCGTGTAAAAAGTGCGCTGTTATCAGAGAGTCGTCCCTCTTCTACGTTTTACGTTTTATTATGAGTCGAGGCAAGCCTTTACGCTCTGTATTTCACTTGTGCAGCAACGTATCTCATCCAGTATTTTTTCCAGAATTGAATTATGGTTTACCTGTGTGAAACTGAACTGCACAGAACGAAAATACTTTTCGTTGCCATTACCAGAACGATCAAGGATTAACTAATTAACGTTCTGGTCTAATCAACGTAGTCTCGCTCGTCCAACGGTTTTTTTAATATTTTTATAGTACAGTTATTGGTATTGTGGTACTACCCAAGTAAGTCACATTTTCCTTTTCCCAACTGTTTAAGGTACTTATTGAAACGGTATGTCAGTTCGGGGGGGGGGGGGGGGGGGAGGAAGATGGTATGACATACCACTTCCAATAAGACCCTTCAAACCAAACTTCGGGATGAGGACGGATTTATTTTACAGGTTAAATATCTTTCGTTCCCATCTGATCTTATTTCTTACGCTATCAAGAGAAAGACCTTACTCCAGTCATTCTTGTAAGTAATCTCATGTCTGTGCTCTCTCTTATTCTGAGCCCTTGTTTAGTGGATTTCCGGTATTCAGAACCATAACCAACGTGGGCAATGCCCTTACTTCATAGAATTAGTTCACTGTCTCGTATTTGCTGTTCACAAAATCGGTTATGCTTGTAGGCTACTACAAACATACTGAAACTGTATTCACCTATTTACTGAAGTCGTCATTCGATCTAAAAATCCAAGTTATATGACTGTTGGTCTGTCGCATAATTTGTTGTAATAACTAATTTTGATACAGACGGCTCATTTCAATTGACAGCTGTAATTTTGGCATTTATCGTATAAAAATTTTAATTGTTCTCCCGGAGTACTTTTGTAAATAGCTGCAAGTGTCGCATCGAGACTGTTTCCCGATTCAGATAAAATTTATTAATTATTTATAAATAGATTCCTAGTTTGAGTCATGTCATAATTTTTCATGTTTCTGGACACTTTATTCTCTAACTGATCAATGATATTGATAAAAAAATGCTAAGGGAGAAGGTCATAACAACCATCTTATTCGAGGTCCGCGAGTTCATGAGTCATCTATATCTGTGTAATTGCAGCTGAAATTCTGAGAAGCCAACCTTATGTTCTACAAAATTTACATAATTTTTAAGAAAACCGGCAGATATCCTTACCGAAAACGATAAAAATACCTTACCCTGTTTAAATAATCAAATGTTTTTCTTAATTAATAAAAGCAATATAAGTTCGAATTGATTTGGATGAGAACGACACGTTATAGTCTTTCGAAAATAGATATTTATGGTATTACAAACAAGTTCAAATGAGACAATTTGGTGCTTATATCCCAACCGTATTGTTCCCCTTACGGAGAGGATAAACTAAATTATGCACTGATCTTGTAGCCTGCAGTCCGAAGACTACTGATATAATGCAACTTTCGACGCTACTCTATGTTGTGGAAATCTCTTCACTTCGGCATTACTACAAGCTACATACTTGCTTACTGTACCCAAGCTCCGGTCTCCATCAACGGATTTTATCACTCACTCGTCCCTTCGTTGCAAAATTAAGTATTCCGCAGCACCTCAGGGTATGTCCTGACAACTTATCCCTTCTTTAAGTCAAGTTATGGCGAACAGCTCCTGTCTTTCTGATTCATGATACCTTACTTGTCCGATCCACTCATCTAATCTTAGCAGTTATCTACAATACTACACTTCAAAAGATTCTGTTCCCTTCGTGACCGTACTGTTCGTCCGCCTTGTTTCACTTCCGTGTAATGTTACATTCATATAAATACTTTCAGAAAAGACGTCATAACACATTAATTTGTACTGAATGTTACTACTGCTTCTGACACCACACTTGAACCTTTTGATTTATTTTGACAGATAATATATTTCAATGTTGCGTATTGACGAAAATATTGTATAATATTTTTAGTACATCTAAATCGCTACGGATCTAGGTACTGTAAAACGTTTCATGTATTACAATGAGACTGCATCCTCCTTAATATAATAGTGTTAGATTTCCAAATTAAGATTATTCGACCGTGGTTTAGAGATTTCAAATTACATTTTCTATGTATTGTCGACATTTGTGGTATATTTTCTTCCTCCAATGCATATCTATGAGGATAACAATTCTTCAAGCAGCTCCTCAATCATTGATACGTACGTACAAATTCCAGACTGTTCATATCACAACCTGGTCCCAATTGGTTACCTAACGCCCATATGTTGTCATCCACCATAGGGACTTCCAGTGGTCGTGCTGATTCTTATAGGTTCTGATGTTGGTGAAATTCAGCAGTTTCTTTATTTTCAGAACGAGATAGTATTAAACTTATTCTTTTTTTATATGTTCTCGTCGGTTATGAGTCATTTCGGAGGAGGTCTTATCGATTATTTTTATAAAGTAAAGTGATGCAGCGAAGTGTGCTTGACTGCAGTATTCACATACTGTAATATTCATAGACTCAAAAGATAAAGACATGAAGTGCTAATATGTAAATATGATGATGGACACTCCTTTCCGGTGCAAATGTTATTAAGATTTTCTTTCTAAAATAATAAATATTCTCCGCAAGATAATACCCTGGGCTTCCAAAACTACTCTCACTAATAACCTATCTTTACAACCTTGTAGGTTAAAAGTAACACTCAACGTACTCTGTTTTCTGTTACGCTATGTTGAAGAAAGAATGTTTTGCAACGAAATGTACTGAACAGCTCTGCATCTGACCGAATGCATTTTGGCTTAATACCAGCACTCCAAATTAAGTAAAACTGAAGGTGCCTCTCAACCTGTTTAGCTCCATGAGCCATGAGTTGCACCCATCATCTCGGCAACAAAAAATCTGTGCGGAAGATCGGTAATTGCAGGGTGTTTGCTGTTCTGGACCCAAGCACTGTGGTTAAGCCAGCCAAAAGCGTATGCAGTCCCCTTTCTCTGGCCCTCTAACTTCATTTTAAGACTCGTTATTCTCTTTCTTTTGTAGCCTATTACGTGACTTACATCCTTTCGCAAACAAACACTAACTGCACTTTTAAAGTCCAAGGCTTGCAAGCAGAAAAACATACTTCCGCAGAATGCAAACTGTTCGCGTTAAGCGAACATAACGGAAGAGTGACTGCACCTAAAGATACGATGTGTTACCAGTAAAATGATATACCTAATATTGATAAAACTAATAATATTGATAACGTTACTCACCAACGTTGCGACATTCAAACTGTAACAACTTTTATACGTTCTGTATAATAATTAGACATCGGGTTCTTTAAGTTCATAATTGCGACATAATCTGTTTCCTCGTGTTCAAGTTTTATCTTGTTCATTTAATAAGATACAACTGAACAGATCTTTAGACAGAACCTAAGCTTGTACATCGTTGAAATACAATGTCATTCTTTGGCCACTGATTCGTTGCACGTGTTGGTATTACGTTTCTCTGACGGTATCCAATACGCCAAACATATTATGTTGATAACTAGTTATACCGTGTGTAATAAACTAGCTAAAGAATTTATCACTTGTAGCAATGAGAAATATGCCTCTAGTTATTATAGGAAAAAATAGTTCAAAATTTACTTAACCGGTTTGCAGACGTCGGCCTATATGAATTCTTATCAAAATGACCTTTTGCTTCTACAGACCTATGAAGTTACGAGTCATAGAATAGTGTATCCTTGCAGAGACTCTCGTATATTACAGTAAGTCACCGCAGATTTGGATGATACGTTGTACTACTGTGAACACGAAATGCTCGCTGGAAAAGCTGATTCTTCTGATGTTTTCAAAGGTACACATCCGAATTTTTGGGGTTTGACGAACGTGTGAGCACTATATTGGTTCTACCCTTCGAATACATGGGCAGAGTTGAAACCGGCCGGAACGATCACACAACGCGGGTCAAACTTATTAGTCCCACCATGTACCAACAATATCATTTTTATTGCCAGGGACACATTCTGTAAAACATTCGGAATAGTTTTTCAGCCTTTTCACTTTCATTGGTAACGCCACTCAAAAAGTTCTTTCGAAATCAAGTCAGGACCAAAAGGTGAACTTGTTTGGCCAGAATTATCAAATTCCAAACTTGAATCGAAGTATTATTGGTACACCCTACAACTATATCCATCTGTTTGTCACTACCAAATGAATACCGTGAAAATCCACAGTGATGCAACAAAGTAATGCATAATAAAATAGTTTAATGACGGGCATTTCTTGATCATTTTACAAGACCAGTGTCTTCGAACGTGGTGAATGTTATGCATGTAACCTTATTTAACGTCTAAACTAACAGGTGTGCAATCACTTAGAAACTTTCAAAAACAGAAAACAAGTGTTATTAAACTTCCTGGCAGATTAAAACTGTGTGTCGTTCCGAGACTCGAACTCGAGACCTTTGCAGAAGTGAAGCTGTGAGGACGGGTCGTGAGTCGTGCTTGGGTAGCTCAGTTGGTAGAGCACTTGCCCGTGACAGCCAAAGGTCCCGAGTTCGAGTCTCGGTCCGGCACACAGTTTTAATCTGCCAGGAAGTTTCATATCAGCGCACACTCCACTGTAGAGTGAAAATCTCATTCTGGAAGTGTTATGAAATGTAAAACCACATCCTACACTGCCTGACAAAAAAAGCAAAGCACGTAGAGTGGGGGTGGGAGAGGAGTGGGGGTGGGTGGGGGGGAGGGAGTGATGGGGGAGAAAAGGAAATAAAATTTTGCGGGCTGAAATGGGATCTGATGTTATTTAACTGAATACAGTATCGAGTCAAATTTACAGAGAACTTGGCAGTATGAGCCAACTTATAAGTATAAGGATGTGCCCAATTTGGGCTGGACGCATGCACTGATTCGATTGTGAATGGTGTCAGAAAGCCGTTGTATCCCCTCCTGAAGCAAGCTTGTCCACAACTTCTGAAAAATGTAATATTATCGCCTTGAGCTGCTGACAAAATTCATTATTTACACAACCAGTTTCAATCGTCCGACCGTCGTCAGGTTCCTATGTACCAAACAAAATAATACATTAGTACTATTAAAGGCTTAAATTGTCTCTAATCTTTTAAATGGTGTAAGTGTTAGCAGCAACACTTACGCAACAAAATGTCACTTACTCACATAAAAGTATGCGCAGTATATTGTTATGCGGAACATAGAATAATTATCATCAGATGATAAAACCATGATTTGTACTCTGAATATGAATGTTTACCATAACACAGTGATGTGACTGGTTACGAAAACCACGTATCATATAAATGTGAATGCCTTACATTTGAACAGAGGTATCTGCTTTCATATCGTAGTACAAACTACATCGCCGGCCGGAGTGGCCGTGCGGTTCTAGGCGCTACAGTCTGGAGCCGAGCGACCGCTGCGGTCGCAGGTTCGAATCCTGCCTCGGGCATGGATGTGTGTGATGTCCTTAGGTTAGTTAGGTTTAATTAGTTCTAAGTTCTAGGCGACTGATGACCTCAGAAGTTAAGTCGCATGGTGCTCAGAGCCATTTGAACCATTTTGAACAAACTACATCGTCAATCTATAAAAACTCTGCTATGTACTCATTCATGTTATAACTGTAATCGGCTTTGACGCTCTTGAACAAGTATAACGAGAATAACTGCACTAGCTATTGACGATCTTGAACAGGTGTAACGAGAATAACTGCACTAACTGTTACACGATTCGACCAGCCGACCAAACGGAGACCCACAATGAGGCCAATTTCAAACACAGCCAAGTGCTGTTAACCATGTTTCACACGAGTGCACAGCATGTCCGTGTCCTTTATAGTTATTACTCTGCATCTGATGCTTTTCAGGTCCCTTTTATGAGCTACCAGTCGCTTTCCCATCACTAAACACAAACAACAATAATGCACTCTAGCAGCTGTTGCACCAGTAACAGAGAACTGCAACTGATCTTTTAGATACCCTCCTATGTCGTGTGCGAATAAGAAGTTACATTGGCATCCGACCATGTCTTCTAAGCGCTTCACATTTATAACAAGAGATCTGTCGAGATCTGTAAAGGTAGACCTGTATGTTTATCACTAAAATATTCTCGAAGGTCTCCTTTGAAAACATGAGGTTTACCTTTACAAGTTGAAACAGAATGCATTAAAGCTATTTTTAAATCTTATTTTATCGAGAACAAAACCTAGTCTTTACGATTTTGACACCACTCCGCTGTGCTGCTGTTGTTTTTGTTTATAAGGTATCAACACTATGCGATCAAGAGTATCCGGACACCCCCAGAAACCTAGGTTATTCAAATTATTTGCATTGTGCTGCACCTACTGCAAGATACTCCATATCAACCACTTCAGTAGTCATTAGACATCGTGAGAGAGCAGAATGGGGCGCTCCGCGGAACTCAACGGACTTCGAACGTTGTCAGGTGATTGAGCGTCCCCAGTGTCATACATCTGCACGCGAGATTCCACAATCCTAAACATCCCTAGGTCCACTGTTTCCGATGTGATAATGAAGTGGAAACGTGAAGGACTCGTGCAGCACAAAAGAGTACAGGCCGACCTCGTCTGCTGACTGACAGAGACCGCCGACAGTTGAAGAGGGTCGTAATAATGTATAATAGGCAGATATCTATCCAGGCCATCACACAGGAATTCCAGACTGCACCAGGGTCCACTGAAAATACTCTAACAGTTAGGCAGGAGGTGACAAAACTTGGATTCGATGCTCGAGTGGCTGCTCATAAGACACACATCACGCCGGTAAATGCCAAACGACGCCTCGCTTGGGGTAACGAGCGCAAACATTGGACGACTGAACAATGGAAAAACGTTGTGTGAAGTGACGAATCACGGTACACAATGCGGCGATCCAGTGACAGAGTGTGGGTATGACAAATGTCCGGTGAACGTCAGCTTCCAGCGTGTGCAGTGCTAACGGTAAAAATTCAGAGGCGGTGATGTTATGGTGTGGTCGTGTTTTTCATGGAGGTGGCTTGCACCCCTTGTTTAGCGTGGCACTATCGCATGACAGGCCTACATTGATGTTTTAAGCACCTTCTAGCTTCCCACAAATGAAGAGCAATTCGGGGATGGCGATTGCATCTTTCAACACGATGGAGCACCTGTTCATAATGTTCGGCCTGTGGCGGAGAGGTTACACGCCAATAACATTCCTGTAATGGACTGGGCTGCACCGAGTCCTGACCTGTATCCTGTAGAACACTTTTAGGATGTTTAGGAACGCCGGCATCGTGCCAAGTCTCACCGATGAACTTCGATGCCGCTTTTCAGTACACCACTCCATGAAGAATGGGCTCTTGGACTTGTAGTCCGGGGTGATATGTTACAATACAGCATCACCGGTCTATTGCGGTCTAACTGTGTTGGTGAGGCAGTAAATTTCCGCAGGGCAGTGACTGCGTCACTGCAATTCACTTTGGAGGTGTCGCGGTGGGACTTGTAGTCCCGTACCACCCTCTGACGGTGATAGTACTACATGAGTCAGGCAGAAAAATTTTGCCCAACATGGGCGGGTGAAGGTGTGGCGGTGGGACTTACAGTCCCGTGGCGAGCTGAGTAATTCACCAAGAAACTTTCTAGCACCTGATCGATCATATGCCTGCGAGAGTGGAAGCTGTCAGCAAGGCTAAAGGTGGGTCGACACCATACTGAATTTCAGCGTTACCGATGGAGGGTGCCACGAACTTGTAAGACATTTTCAGCCAGGTGTCCGGATACTTTTGATCACATGGTGTATTTCAAACCCCCAAGTAACTGTGCACATACCGATGAGTTGTGCGGCACATTGTGTATCTCATTTCGCAAGGTATTAGTGTTGGTTTCCGTTCCATTGGCGTATGTTGCGTAGAAAGAATAACTGTTTCAGTGGATCTGGCAGTACTGTGTTTAGTCTAGTCGTATCTTCGAGATCCTCATGCAAGCGATACATAGGGGATGGTAGTACTATATTCCTAGATTACCTTCATCACTGACGATTGAGTCTCATCCCTTTCCATATGCCCACAAACTGGGATTCGTATGAGTTGATTAATTCCAGTCGTGATTCATTGATAGTGTTGTCACAGGATGAGACACGTTTTTGTTTTTTAAAACGCACAATTTTACATCTCTGAACATTTAAAGTAAGTTGCCATTTTTTTCGGACAACTTAAAAATTTATCAAAAACTGACTGAACTTTTGTACAGCTCTTTTCAGTCTGTACTTCGTTAGCAATAACTCTATCATCTCCCAAAAGTCTATGTTTAGTATTAATATTTTCTGCCGGATCACATACCTACAAAGGCATATCCCTGGGGCCCGCCTGAGGATACTTCTACAGCTGCCGATGACCCTCCGTAGGACAACATGTTGCTCCCGAACAATAAATCGCCAGCCCAGTCAGGAATTTCGTTTGATGCGCAATGTGGTCTTACTTTCGTTAATAGGCCTTGATGTGGAACTGACTCAAATGCTTTTCGAAAGTCAAGAAATACTGTATCCACTTCACTCCCTTGACCCACTGTTTTTACTATGCTTTTCGAAAGTCAAGAAATACTGTATCCACTTCACTCCCTTGACCCACTGTTTTCAGTATGTTACGTAAGAAAAGAGCGTGTCACATTCCGCATGTTTGCGAAATCATTGCAGACTGGGATGGAGAAGGTCAGTCTGTTCGAAATACAACATTTTATTTCATCTCACATTATGTTCTAAGATTCTATAACAAATGCATGGCAAAGATATTGGACGCTAGTTTAGTTGATTACGTCTGATACCCTTGTCGTAGACGGGTGTGCGCTGTGCTTTCTACCCACCACTGGAAATAATTTTTTGTTCGAGAAATATACGCCAAATTATTGTCATATGAGTGACTAATCCAGTAACAAAGCGTGCTTAGAATCTGATTGCAGTTCTATCAGGTCTTGGAGCTTTTTTAAATTTTAGCGATTTTAGCTGCTTTCAGTGCCACTAACATTAATATCTGTATCACGAATTAACTGGAGTAGTACTCCTGGATTTTGCCCTCTAAATGAGCATTAAAAACTGAGTTCAGAATTTCTGCTTTTGCTTTCCTACTCTCAATTTTAATTTCTATAACAACAAAAGTATATGCGGTTACTATTATTTAGTATCGTCTTAGCGTGAGCACTACACTACTCGAAATTTCATCTAAAATACCATTTAAATTCAGAGCACCCAGTGACAGACGCTTTAGAAAATATTCTTGGTTTCTATTGCAACAATACAGTTTCTCAGTACATGGATTCTGAATTGTAGATGGCTGCATCATGGCACAAAAACATTTCAAAATCTCCATAGCACAGGTAATTTGGCTGGAAACTTCGGCAACAGGTCCAACAGTATCATTCATAATTTAGTGTCAGTACTGAATGATATCTGAACACGACCGCAGACATAATGTGCCGTTAGCAAAGAGTAGTTTTTCTGGAGTAATGTATTAGCCTGAAATTTAAACGTCGGTCACCCTAGGGATATCTTTATTTAATCTTTAACTGTTTATCCGTGGGGTTGCAATTATTTGTCTGCATTGTAAAAATAAACTGCGTTCATATTTCCAAGCTAGATAGGCCCATTACGGCAGAGTAGACGCCATATGTCTTGGGAAGAGTAACTAACTAACACTTCGACATCAGAGGGGCGGGAAACATAATACAGGCTCCACAAGTTTTTTGGGGAACGGAGCTTACGAAGACCCAGCGGGACGAGTGAACGAAATTTTTATGGAATCTCTCTGTCGGTGTTATGAACAAGGGTGCCCGTAAAATATGTGTCCGGTAGGCACTGGCAATCAAACATAAGTATAGATAACAAGTTTGTTTGCGTCGCCATCATCCGCTGCAAAAACATAAATATTCGTTTTGTAAATAAAAACCGCCTCTCTTTGCTGCACTGTATTTTATTTCTTCCAGGCGCGTTTCACCTTTTACTTTAAGGCATCTTCAGTGCAGTCCAAAATGATAGAGTTTTGTTTCGACATTCAAGCATTGCAGATTGTAAAACAGTTCACGCCTTGTTGATTACGTAAATAAATAATTACATACAGTTATTCGCGTTTATGACTGTCATCCTCGTTTCCTGACCAGATGAGAGGAAACTTAGATGCCAGACAAAAACGCGAATTACTGTAAGCAATCACTTACTTACGTAGAAAGCAAGGCGTGAATTGTTATATAATCTACAAACCTCGCATATCAAAACGAAACTGTTTCATTCTGGATTCCACTGAAGATGCCTTACAGTAAAAGGCGAAACGCGTCTGGAAGAAATAAAATATATATCAGCAAGAAAAGGTGGTTTTTATTTACAAAGCGAATATTAGAGTATAAATAGTGGCCTGTGGCCGATAACACTTGGCCGTTCATCCTGTAGTTCAACCTGTACATTAATAACTTCTCAGCAGCACAAAACACGACGTTAGCCATCTACGCGGATGACACAGCTATCCTTGCGCAAGATTGGAAGCCGTCGAACTTTCATTCACGAATACAGACTGCACTCAGAACTGCCGAGCCCTGGTTGGAACGATGGCGTATTAAAGTAAACGTCGACAAGTGCGAAGCAGTTCAGTTCACACGCAGGACCGAAACTACACCGCAAACATCAACACTGTAAACAGGTAACACTACATACAAGCCCAATACGTTTCCGAAAGAAAGTCAGATATCTCGGAGTCTGGCTGGACCGGAAACATACATGGGGGGACCACACCGAATACGTTGCCAACAGAGCGCACGCGAGGCTCAAACAACTCTACCAGATGCTCAACTAGGAAAGTACACTGAATAGGAGGGTGTCGAGGTCAAAATACATGACACCGATTAGACCTCTGATGACGTACACAGCTCCCGTCTGGGGATATGCAGCTCCTACACACCTGCTCCGTCTGCAGATCATACAGAACAAACTGCAACGCATCATTAGCAACGCTCCACGCTACATACGCACCGTGTATCTTCACAATGAATACCACCTTGAAACCCTCAATGAAGTGTTCAAAAATCACGCGACACGATTATACAGGAATTCGAGACACTCGAACAATCCTTTCATCCTTACTCTGGGAAACTACGATAACAATAGGTGGAAGGTTAAGAGGTCAAAGAGACTACTAGCTAGGGCATAGCCACCCATGGCAAGCTAACATACACCAACAAGTGACAAACGTCGGCAAGCCCCTGCATACCAGCAACGCTGACTGGATATGCCAGCTGTTATTAAAGCAGAGAAACCGACGAGCTCGCACACTGACGCACAAACAAATCGCCAACATCCCCCTACACTGTGCATCTGATGTATGACCTATCGGACACAAAACGATGATGAACCTAACTGTTACAGGTATGCTGACGCTGACCGAGAGATCAACACTGGCACACACAAACAGCACCGTACAACGTCAAAGGTATCGACATGCATGATACCCACTACTAACAAAGCCTACCCTTGCGTGACCTGTCGCAGGCAGCAAGACATCCGCTGCCGGTCCTTCTACCCGATCTAACTATCGCAGAGGTTTTTCCCCTTGACTGTTGCCTTGGCACTTTTTTCCCCTCTACGCTTCAAACCGCTAACCTTCGTTTGACTTTCGACCCAATCTGTCACCAGACATAACCTTAGACAGACGTACGCAAACATCGCAGTACCCACATTCTGCTACACCTCACTTTAGTGAAAACTAATCCTTTTGCAAAGATGGCAGTAGACCTTTTGAGTTGGTCATCATGCCGGTGTGGGCGTGGAGGGGCTCCGCTCTATTTTTTCCCTTTTTCTAAAGAAGAAGATAACACTTGGCAGTTCCATTTCCCGCTTGTGACACCTCATAAAGCTCTTGTCCGCACATCACGCGAGAATAGTCGATCTAATTGCGAGGATTGACACCAAGGATCGTAGACGAGAACAGAACCAAGTTCAGCAGGTTCAGCAATCAAATGGTAATACGACACAGCTCGCGCAAAATAACGTGGCAGCGGCGCAGAAATGACTCGTCGTGAGCGATGGATGGTTCCATCCCATTGTTCCGAAGAGTTGCCCGCCTCAGTTGGATGGAACCTGTCTACCTGCACACCTCAGGCATTCCCGTTGCTAAGTCTCTTCTAAATAGCAGGACACCGCAGTGTTCTTGCACCACAGGCGAAAGTTAGTCGTAATCAGGGAACTTTATTTGCCCAGAAGAGGCAAACAAGAAAGCAAAAATCTCATTGTAACCTGTGCATGGAAGGTTACAGGATCCACAAGCTATCCAAGTCACTCAATAAAGAGATCAAAGAGGGTGGGAGGCATACAGCTACAAGTACTTCCCGAGGCATGACTGCTTCAGAGAGACATGTGAGAAGAAAATTCCATTTGGAGGTAATATTACCCTACAGGTTACCAGGAGACTGACACATAATTTCGACTTGAGTCGTGTTCTTTATTTTACATTGTCAGTATCGCAGCAAGCGTCATTGAATGCTGTGCTATATTTTTTACCCCTTTTCGCTTTATGAGATTTTCTTATGGCTGAACGTAGTCAGAGTTGTCTGCTCCGATGGAGATTTTGATTATATGTTTTCAGTACTCTAGTGAGAAACTACTGACTTTGAAAATTTGTATTTATTGAACTACCGGTTGTACTGACGTAACCTATGATCCAGTCGTTTGCAGACTCATTAGCTGTCTCTTGGAAGTTATGAAAGGTACACATTCGTACATGGGCTTCGGCTGTCAAACTGCACCTCCCTTAACGTGTAGTGTCGGCTTACAACAGAACCCCAACCACAAACTTGTTCATGCCCGCACCGCGTCATCTGCGCACTCCACTTGCGAGGACACAAACGGTACCACTCTAGGCACCTCGTTTGCACTTAGCCGAGATTAAGAGAGAGCTTCCTTGGGCGACAGCCAACAAGCGAGCGAGCCGTTCGCCGGCTGGCCGGACATCTCGCGTGGCACACGGAGTGCCGCCTCTCGGCAGGGGGTCGTGTCTCGCACAGTGGGCGACCGCCAGTGTGCGCCGCCCCGCAGACCGTACGTGGTCCTGTGGATGTTCGAATGCGCGCGGCTAATGGCCTTCCGGAGATGATACGACAACACAGCAATTGACTGACAAAGCGGATGTTACACTTGAGAGCGAAATCAACTAAACTGAAGAAAGCCATGTGGTGCGTCAACTCTAACTTAACTAGCTCATCATTGCGCAGATTACAAGTCCAGTCCATCTACAGCTAAAGCACTTCCAATTGCTCATAAACTATAACACAAAAACTAACAAAAATAAGTAAAAAAGTATCAGTTGAAAACAGTCTTGGTTGCAATTATAGTTTTTTTTTTATTTATCAACTACGCGTTTCCCCTTGTTTAGGCATCTTCAGGCTGATCTTAATTTGGTATTTCTTAGGACGATCCTTTAGACAGTGTAGCTAAAGGGCATCGTCGAGTACATCAGGTCAACAGCGCCTTCGTTAACCTCAGTGTACGCGTTATGCAGGTCTTGGAGTCACTCACTTTCATCTAGAAAGTATTTACTGAGGTTAACGATGTTGGTCTTATGTACTCGACGACGCCCTTTAGCTACACTGTCTAAAGGATCGTCCTAAGAAATACCAAATTAACATCAGCCTGAAGATGCCTAAATAAGGTGAAACACGTAGTTGATAAATAAAAAAACTAAAATTGCAACCAAGGCAGTTTTCAACTAATACTACTGAAAAGTGGTTTGTTGATTCATGCCACAGATGGAATGTTGTTGTTGTGGTCTTCAGTCCTGAGACTGGTTTGATGCAGCTCTCCATGCTACTCTATCCTGTGTAAGCTTCTTCATCTCCCAGTACATACTGCAACCTACATCCTTCTCAATCTGCTTACTGTATTCATCTCTTGGTCTCCCCCTACGATTTTTACCCTCCACGCTGCCCTCCAATGCTAAATTTGTGATCCCTTGATGCCTCAGAATATCCCCTACCAACCGGTCCCTTCTTCTTGTCAAGTTGTGCCACAAACTCCTCTTCTCTCCAATTCTATTCAATACTTCCTCATTAGTTATGTGATCCACCCATCTAATTTTCAGCGTTCTTCTGTGGCACCACATTTAGAAAGCTTCTAGTCTCTTCTTGTCCAAAGTATTTATCGTCCATGTTTCACTTCCATACATGGCTACACTCCATACAAATACTTTCAGAAAAGACATCCTGACACTTAAATCTATACTCGATGTTAACAAATTACTCTTCTTCAGAAACGCTTTCGCCGGCCAAAGTGGCCGTGCGGTTCTAGGCGCTGCAGTCTGGAACCGGGAGACCGCTACGGTCGCAGGTTCGAATCCTGCCTCGGGCATGGATGTGTGTGATGTCCTTAGATTAGTTAGGTTTAACTAGTTCTAAATTCTAGGGGACTAATGACCTCAGAAGTTGAGTCCCATATTGCTCAGAGCCATTTGAACCATTTTTTAGAAACGCTTTCCTTGCCTGCATTTTATATCCTCTCTACTTCGACCATCATCAGTTATTTTGCTCCCCAAATAGCAAAACTCTTTTACTACTTTAAGTGTCTCATTTCCTAATCTAATTCCCTCAGCATCACCCGACTTAATTCGACTGCATTCCAGTATCCTCGATTTGCTTTTGTTGATGTTAATCTTATATCCTCCTTTCAAGACACTGTCCATTCCGTTCTACTGCTCTTCCAAGTCCTTTGCTGTCTCTGACAGAATTACAATGTCATCGGCGAACCTCAAAGTTTTTATTTCTTCTCCCTGGATTTTAATACCTACTCCGAATTTTTCTTTTGTTTCCTTTACTGCTTGCTCAATATACAGATTGAATAACATCGGGAAGAGGCTACAGCTCTGTCTCACTCCCTTCCCCACCACTGCTTCCCTTTCATACCCCTCGCCTCTTATAACTGCCATTTGGTTTCTGAACAAATTTTAAATAGCCTTTCGATCCCTGTATTTTATCCCTGCCACGTTTAGAATTTAGTAATCCAGTCAACATTGTCAAAAGCTTTCTGTAAATCTACAAATGCTAGAAACGTAGGTTTGCCTTTCCTTAATCTTTCTTCTAAGATAAGGCGTAAGGTTAGTATTGCCTCACGTGTTCCAACATTTCTACGGAATCCAAACTGATCATCCCCGAGGTCGGCTTCTACCAGTTTTTCCATTCGTCTGTATTGAATTCGCGTTATTATTTTGCGGCTGTGACTTATTAAACTGATAGTTCGGTAATTTTCACATCTGTCAACACCTGCTTTCTTTGGGATTGGAATTATTATATTCTTCTTGGTCTGAAGGTATTTCGCTTGTCTCATACATCTTGCTCACCAGATGGTAGAGTTTTGCCATGACTGGCTCTCCCAAGGCCGTCAGTAGTTCTAATGGAATGTTGTCTACTCCCGGGGCCTTGTTTCGACTCAGGTCTTTCAGTGCTCTGTCAAACTCTTGACGCAGTATTGTATCTCCCATTTCATCTTCATCTACATCCTCTTCCATTTCTATAGTATTGTCCTCAAGTACATTGCCCTTGTATAGACCCTCTATATACTCCTTCCACCTTTCCGCTTTCCCCTCTTTGCTTAGAACTTGGTTTCCATCTGAGCTCTTGATATTCATACAAGTGGTTCTCTTTTCTCCAAAGGTCTCTTTAATGGATAAATGGAATGGATAAATAAAAAATTAAAAAAAATGATGAGCCACGAAGAAATTATCTGAATGGGATGTAAATCGGTAGATGTGATTTGCATGTACAGAAAAACAAATGATTAGACTTTCAGAAAAGGCGGATGGTTTATTCAGGAGAAAGAGTTTCACAAATTGAGCAAGTCAGTAACGTCTTGGTCCAACTCTGACCCTTACACAAGCAGCTATTCGCCTTCCAATTGGTTGGAAGAGTTGGATATCCCCCTGAGGGTTATCGTGCCAAATTCTGTCCAAATGGCGCGATAGATTTCATTTCATTTCATTTTCATTTCATTTCATTTGTTGCATATTGAAAGTCCTGCTGCCTGTTTTAAAAAGCAGATCGTACATTTTACAATTTTGCATATTACAATACATTGTTCCATATTTCTACCAGTTTTTTTTTTCTTGAGCAACAAAACTGGAGTAAAAATAACGATTTTGTACTGGAGTAAAAGGAAAGGATATTGTGGAAAAGAAAACAGAATCAATATAAAATTTAAGGAGAAGCTAATAGACGGTAGGAGAGGTTTTTAATGGACGAAAGTGTCCTACTACTTGGCTGTTCCAGATGAGGGGGGGGGGGGGGCATCGGAACAACTTCGAGCCAGTCCCAGATAGAGCAGCAATTTGCTTTGGTCTAAGTACAAATGGTATTAATATGTTGTTTATAATTTTTCATTAAATGTAACAAATAAGTGTACATTTACCATATTAATTTTACTGTTCAGTACTGGCAATGTTATGGCTTTTCGTGTGCGTGAGAAGCCTCGGACGTTCGTCGAGCCTCGTTGACCCAGGAAGTTCCATCACAGTTTATTTCTGTAATGTACGCCGCTATGAAGTTAAACATAGTTATTATTTACACGGTATTTATTTATAGCTAAAATCCTTATACATTTTCTATAGTTTGATAATTTTCGATGTATACTTTTATCATCATCATCATTTTTCTTATTTTTATATTACATTGTCTTGTTCTGAGTTTGTTGGGGAATTCCAGTCAGTGGTTGTGGTGTTGTCGGAATCGTTCCATGTGTTGTGTTGTCTTGTGGGTGATACCCTATTCTCCGTCTCGTCGTTCCTGTCTGTATGCTGCATGGAGTGCTCGTGAAATTTAATCGATTGTGGTGTTTTGTTCAAACCAGTCATCTGACTCTCTTATCCTTTGTTATATGCCAATGTCGTGCTGTTGCGGTCGTACGTGTCTAAACATGCAGCAATATAATGTGATGTGTTCCGCTGTGCCCATTTCTCCGCATGTGCATATGTCTGTGCCACTTAGCCCAACACGATGACGCGTTAGATCGTAAAAATCCCCAGATGGTGGGATGGCGTTGCCCATAATGCTGCAAACGTTCTCGATTGAGGAGAGATTCCGCGACCTTGATGCCCGGGGCAGGGATTAGCAAGCACGAAGACAAGCAGTAGAAACACGCCATGCACGGGAAAGCATTAAGTCGCTGAAATGTAAGCCCAGGGTGGCTGCTACGAAGGGCAACAATACGTGGCGTAGGATATCGCTGACATACCGCTGTGTTATAAGAGTGCCGGGAATGACAACCAAAGGGTTTCTGCTATGATAAAAATGGCACCCTAGACCATCAACCCTCCTAGTAGGGCCGTATGGCGGGCAACAGTCAGATTGGTATCCTAACGTTGTCCAGGGTGTCTCCAGATACGTCTTCCCTGGCCATTGGGGCTCAGTTTGAAACGGGATTAATGACTGAAGTCGGTTCTACTGCGAAGACAGCGTTGGGACGCCAACCTCATTGCCGTCCGCCATAAGATCCTCATCGGAGTCGCTCTAAGTTGCATATACTGTGCAGAAGCTCCCGCAATCGGAAACCTTTTGATCGCCCCGTATATAGGAGTGTACTGTCGGAAAAAATTACTACACGTGGAAAGACGATGTCGATTTTGATCCGATGGCGGAAATTGCCACTTGGGGATACTAGATGTGCTGATAATGGCTTCAAAGTCGACAGCCGACTGAGTGAGTTTGAAAGAGACCAAATTATGGCCTTTCGAGAGGCATGATGGTCCTTTAGGAGAACTGCCACACAAGTTGGACGATCTGAGTCAGTTGTGCAATGATGCTGGTATCAGAGGTCACGTGAACTTTCTGATACTTATAGACGAGGTTCTGGATGTCTACGCAACATAAACGTCCGCCAGAATCGTTGTATTTTAAGGGCAGCGGTGGTAGATCGCACATCTATCACAGCACGGATAAGGGGTTCAAATAGTTCAAATGGCTCTGAGCACTATGGGACTTAACTTCTGAGGTCATCAGTCCCCTAGAACTTAGAACTACTTAAACCTAACTAACCTAAGAACATCACACACATCCATGCCCGAGGCAGGATTCGAACCTGTGACCGTAGCAACAGCGCGGTTCCGGGCTGAAGCGCCTAGAACCGCCCGGCAACAACGGCCGGCTACGGATAAGAGGACTTGTGTCAACACGAACTGTGGCTAACCGATTATTAGCAATGGGACTAACGGTATGCACAACCCTAGCTTGCCTGCCAATCACGGCACGGCATCAATATGCACAGCTGGACTGGTGCTGTTAGAGGATCACTTGAAAGATGGAATGGAGCGCTGTGTTCTTCATTGATGAAAGCAGATTATGCCTGCATTCAAGTGACACGCATACGACGTTGTCTCGTAGAGTGCATTTGTCCAAGACACATTGGCTCTACCACAGGCTTTATTGTCTCGGGTGCGATGAGCTACAACTCTCGTTCACCTTTAGTGTTCTGGAAGGGACTCTAACCAGCACTCGGTACTTGCAGAATCCGTTCATTTGTCGTTCTTGAAACAGGAAAGTGATGTGTTGTTCCAACAGGATAATGCTCGCCCATACACTGACCGTGAAACTCAACGAGCTCTGCAAGGCGTGCAGCGACTTCCCTGGCCAGCACGACCTCCAGATTTGTTTCTAATCGAGCAAGCGTGGAATATGATGGGAGGGGAAGTGACTTACACAACTACCTGAATAGATCTAGCAGACATGGCATAACGTTACGAGGACAGCATTCGGCATCAGTACGATCGACTGGATTTGCCGTCCGTGCAGCCCACACCACATACTAGTATGAGTGTTTCAGGATGAGTCGACACCGGGTGCCTCAGAAGCGCCTGTGCTACTGATCCGTAAATGCACTCACCTAATGTACCCCATAAGCATTGTTGCAACATTAAATCTTGAGTGAATTCGAAACCTTTAAAGGTGTACTAATTTTTTCCAACAGTGTACACATAAATAATAATTAATCTAGAGTAATGAATTTTCAAGAACACTGTTGTCCAGGTAACATCTTTAAGAGATTAACATTGCAAGATTACAGATTAATACAAGCGTGAGATAAGCCATTTACACATGTGTCTAGGTAACATGTTTAGCCGGCCGGTGTGTCCGTGCGGTTAAAATCGCTTCAGTCTGGAACTGCCTGACCGCTATGGTCGCAGGTTCGAATCCTGCCTCGGGCATGGATGTGTGTGAAGTCCTTAGGTTAGTTAGGTTTAATTAGTTCTAAGTTCTAGGCGACTGATGACCTCAGAAGTTAAGTCGTATAGTGCTCAGAGCCATTTGAACCATAACATGTTTACAGTCAGTTCCACAAGAAAGTGTACACTATTATCTGCATTAAATAAAAGACGCCGTTGTAAAGACATGTTTACACGAAAACACATGTTATTACTAATTGCACTATTATCTAATAGTTCATCTAATAGTTAATCCAATCACCGCCGTCTTTAATTATAACTTGGTACCTTTTTGGCTTGCTTTTCACGAGACTTTCTGCATATTCTCTTGGTAACGTTCGCCGTATCGTCCTGATTTTATATGACAGCTGCTTCAAAGTATATATTGGCTTTCCTTTAATCTTCATCTTAATAAACGAGCAAACATTTTAGATCGGATTTGCAAAAAAAAAAAAAAAAAAAAAAAAAAAAAAAGGCTCTGAGCACTATGGGACTTAACATTTGAGGTCATCAGTCCCATAGAACTTAGAACTACTTAAACCTAACTAACCTAAGGACATCACACACATTCAATGCCCGAGGCAGGATTCGAACCTGCGACCGTAGCAGTCACGCGGTTCCGGACGGAAGCGCCTAGAACCGCTCTGCCGCCGCGGCCGGCTCGGATTTGCATCCAGAGACATTGCAGGCCGGTCCATCGGTGACACCCCATTGCCTTGTTTCCACTCTGTACAGAGATGGCTGCGATGTTTCGGATCATTATCCTATTTTAGCACCCACTTTCCCTGTAACTGATTAACATTGCAATACCACAGGTTAATGCAAGCGCTAGATAGGCATTGCAAATGTGAAATGCTGGTACATTAAGAATCGGTGTAACCGCCAGAATTTTCTATGCAAGCAGACAAACGTGCATGCGTTGTGTTGTACAGACGCCAGGTGACAGGTTCTGGGATGGAGTTCCATGCCTGTTGCACTTGGTCGGTCCCAATAGAGGGTTGGGGGCAGCGCTGGGGTTGTCTTTCGATCGTCTCTCATATGTAGAAACGGGTCTACTAACTTTCGTCTATGTCGCACAATTCCTGATTGGTGCTCGATTTGATATAGATCTGGTGATCGCAAGTTGTGTTGCAACAGCGATATTTGGGAGAACGGTATCCTGTTGGGAAACACCCACAGGAATGCTTTTCAAGAATGACAGCACGACAAGTCGAATCACTAGATAGACGCACCCATTTGCTCCCACGGTACGTGGTATAGCCACGAGAGTACTCCTGCTGTCATACGAAATCGTACCCCAGAATGTAACTCCAGGTGTAAGTCCAGTGAATCTAGCAAGTAGACGGGTTGGTTCCAAACCCTCAAACGGTCTCCTTCTAACTAACACAGGGTCATCACTGCCCCTGTGGCAGAACCAGTTTTCACTAGGAAACACCTCTACCCTCCCCTCCAATGAACTTTCGCTTGACACCAAATGTCACAAATGTCGGTGCTTTTGGGTCAATGGAATGCAGACTACAGGGCGTTTCGATCAGAGCTACGCTTCAAGTAACTGACATGTAACAGTTCGTTGTGTGACTGTTGTGCCAACTGCTGCTCAGTTGCTGCTGCAGATGCAGTCAGATGCGACAAAGCCACACGCCAAACACATGGTCTTCTCTCTTGGTAATGCCACGTGTCATTTCGGAACCGGGTCTTCATGCGTCCGTACATCCCTGTGACCACTGCCGCTAGGAATCATGTAAAACGGCTAAATCCTGCCAAGTATTTCTGCAGTACCGCAGAAGGAATATCAAGTTTTTCGCAGCCCTATTACGCGACCTTGTCCAAACTCAGTGAGATGTTGATCATGGTGTCTTTGTCGCCTTAAAGGTATTCTCGACTAACATCAACCTACCAAGGCCAGTCTCAAATGTAACTAACGCTCACGACCGTTGCAGCATGTATTTGAAGCTAACCTGATTTGCATCCTCATGGTCATGCTACTAGCACTGGCGCGAGATACAAAGACATCATCTCTCAAATGTAGAAACACGCCTACCAACTTTCGCCTATGTCGCACAATTCCTGCTTGGTATACAGACTTTTTCCCGTCAGTGAATGTATAACAGGCGATCAAAAATTTTCCATTTGAAGGCGTTGCTGGGGCGTATTGTAGGAAGCTGGTATCTGTACAGATACCATTGATTTTGCAGCTGTCGAAGAATGAAATTATAATGAAATCCAGACCTTTAGCTGCTTACAGGCGTTGATATCGGGGACAGTTGAAAAATGTAGTCCCGCCCAGGACTCGAACCCGGGAACTTCTGCTTTCATGGGAGACGCTCTACCCAATTGAGCCACCGAGGACACAGAGGATAGTGCGAGTGCAGGGACTTATCTCTGTCACGCTCCCGGTGAGACCCACTCTTCCAACTTTCTGTCCACCCCCTGCCCACTATACTCATTACTCGCGGCAGTCACTCTACCGATTCCCGTAAGAGTTCGGGCAATGTGAGTGAACAGATACCTATAGATAAGGCTTACCGGACAATGATTTTCTTCAGTGCAGATGCACTCGCATTGCTCAAACTGTTACGGGAATCGGTAGATTGACTGCCGCAAATAATGAGTATAGTGGGCAGGGCTACTACAAAATGTAGTATGTGGACAGCAGGTTGGAAATGTGGGTCTCACGGGGGAGCGTGCCAGAGATAATTCCCTGCACTCGCACTATTGTCTGTGTCTTTAGTGGCTCAGTCGGATAGAGTGACTGCCATGTAAGCAGGAGGTCCCGGGTTCGAGTCCACGTCGGGGCACACCTTTTGAACTATCCCCGTTGATATTTATCGACGCCTGTAAGCAGCTAAAGGTCTGGATTTCATTATAATTTCATATATGTGATGTAGCGTGATTCCGGTGTGACTATAGAAGCATCGACATGTACGTGAAGGATTAGTGTGGCATCCTTGAAACGTGAACTATTGAGACGTCATTAACGAATGCGTCGGAACAGGACCCACATGCTGTTACCCCTTTCCTCGCAGCCGGAGTAACACCGGAAGACAACCATCGGAGGGTGAAGAATGTGTATGGGGCAGCGAGTCTGTCGACAACCACCGCCCTAGAAAACTGCGACAAGGAGTGCTGCTCATACATTATAACGCACGACTCCATATCGAAAGTATCGTAGCTCACAAGTTGCACCAACTCAAGTGGGAGACACTCGAGCATCTACCCTACAGTTCTGATCTCTCCCCGTATGATTATCACGCGTCCGAACCCTTAAAAATCCTTGGAGTAGCGACGATTCCTGTCGGATCAGGATGTGCAGCAGGTAGTTACGGAGTTCTTCAGGCAGTAGGATACGGTGCTTTAACGAAGGGGTATATTCAGCCCCGTGCGTAGATGGGGCGATTGCGATTGCGATTCGACAGCGGGAGGATCGTGATCTAGAAAGATGGCGATTTATCGTTGTGTGATATTGCTTTTGGCGTTGGTCAGGATTTCACGACTTTCACGGGAATATGGAATCGTTGAGGGAGAACTGTACTCATCGCCATGCGGGATCTCAGTGGCTTAATACGACTAGCTGCTGAGACTAAAGTACTGTTCATCTGAAACGGCAGTTCATACCGCAAAGTCGCGGAATGGTCTTATTGGTGGCAAGACACGTGACAAAACGGACAGTGTGATGATTTTTGTAGCACCACAGACTTTCAGCACGAAACTAGTGTTACGGCTTTCTTGTGTACCTACAAACTACCTATAAATATAATCATGTTTTCCTCCTGCGATGCTGTATACGTACTTTCCATCCATCCTAACGTGGCAATATTAATGAACGGCATTGTATGTAGAGTTCTTGCTATGTATACTTTTTACAAGAGCCAGAACTTACTTTAGCGATTTCCCCCTTTTTATTATGCTATGCATTGCCTAGCCCACTGCTTCTGCAGGACTGGAAGGCGAACTGTCAGTTTGGTAGGTATCATTTTGTTTTCAAATGATTCCACAAAAAATTAGTGCAGTACTTTTACACTGTTATAAGAAATCATGTCCGATTTTCAATCAAAATAAACGTTTACGTTATATGACAATTACTAAATTCTGTACAGGTACTGAAACAAGATACGATACATAATACACACTGATGGAAATGGAACATGTTTGACCATGAAGCATCTTTCTTATGTTTATCGAACGTTGTTGGTATTTTCGTCATATAAAGACCAAGTAAATGCTTCAACTTCCATTCCACTGGGAACTTATAACAACAACATTAGTATAAAGCGTGACTCCTGCTAATACGATCAGGCTAGTGGAATCGTTGTGGCTTGGAAGACAACAGTCTTCGAATTTATGTTTGAGGAATGTCTTAGCATTCTAGAAACACCTGCTGCATCAGTTCATGAAGCTTTGCGGCTAGGATATGGCATGAAAGTATTCGTCTACCCATCGCATTCTGGACATTGTTTACCAGTGAGAGATCAGGGGAACGTCCTAGCCAGTCAAATATCCATACATTCTATTGTGGTGTGAACTGAAGGCCGCGAAGCCGTTGTGGCCTTGCGGTTCTAGGCGCTTCAGTCTGGAATCGTGGGACCGCTGCGGTCGCAGGTTCGAATCCTGCCTCGGGCATGGATGTCTGTGATGTCTTTAGGTTAGTTAGGTTTAAGTAGTTCTAAGTTCTAGGGGACTGATGACCACAGATGTTAAGTCCCATAGTGGTCAGAGCCATTTGAGCAATTTTGAAGGCCGCGATCAAGCGTAATCCCGTTGGAATATGTTATTCGGTATCATGGACGCGAAAGCTATGACAACAAGGCGTACTATACTTGCCACATACTGCCAGTTACCAAATCAAACTTGTTGCCATATGCAACACCTTGATTCCAGGAGTGGGAAATGTACGTGTCTCGAGAACAGCTGTTTCCTGTGATCTTTCACTAGGATCGTCCATAGGCACGTTGTAGTAGATCTCACTGCAAGAAATAAAAACGAAACTAATCGCTGAACGTCAGAGAATGGCACTCTCTGTCCCAGGTGACTGTATCTTCAATATGCAAGGCTATTGTCTGTGGTGTCATTGGTAAACGAATCACGACAACCGAGATCTCAATCTAGCTTCCAGTAATCTGTTTCTGACGGGTCGTGATGACATTGCCCAAATCACAGCTGTTGTCATCTATCTACCCGCCTATCCGCCGGAGACAATAGAACAATCGCATGTTCTTCACGTTGTGTTAGCCTTCGGAATGAACCGTTGCCTACTCTTCTTGCCACGCTGTTGTCGTAAGTCCATCCTGTCACCACTGCAGTAATTGAAGTACAGCCAACTGTCTGTGCGAACTGTATGTAGGAAATCCGCCCCCTCACCTCACCACCACCCCCCCCCCCCCCCACCACCCTGTGCCAACGTTTCGGCCTTTCTCAAAGTGGGAAAGATAGCAGAAAGCTGGATGCGGTCGTCCTCTGCGATGTTCACTGAAAACGTTTCAGAGATGTTAGACACAGTTGTCGTGATGTACTCAGATTACACTTTATCTGTATGAATGGCTTTTCTCTCTACTGCAAAAATGATCACATAAGAATGAAATTTAAATTAATATAGCACACAGGCCTGGAAAGTTTGGAGCATCGTTTTTGTATCATTCGGGGAAGATATTCTTAGTGTAACATTTTCCACTTATGTCAGTCCAGGAATATAATGCAGCCCATTACATATCACTCCCGTAGGGATGAGACTTATCTAACTTCAGTGCATACAGACACGGTTAAGTAGTACACTACTGGCCATTAAAATTGCTACACCAAGAAGAAATGCAGATGATAAACGGGTATTCACTCGACAAATATATTATATTAGAACTGACATGTGATTACATTTTCACGTAATTTGGGTGCATAGATCCTGAGAAATCAGTAGCCGGAACAACCACCTTCGGCCGTAATAACGGCCTTGATACGCCTGGGCATTGAGTCAAAAAGAGCTTGGATGGCGTGTACAGGTACAGCTGCCCGTGCAGCTTCAACACGACACCACCATTGACCAGACGTTTTCAATTGGTGAGAGATCTGGAGAAAGTGCTGGCCAGGGCAGCAGACGAACATTTTCTGTATCCAGAAAGGCCCGTACAGGACCTGCAACATGCGGTCGTGCATTATCCTGCTGAAATGTAGGGTTTCGCAGGGATCGAATGAAGGGTAGAGCCAAGGGTCGTAACACATCTGAAATGTAACGTCCACTGTTCAAAGTGCTGTCGATGTGAACAAGAGCTCACCGAGACGTGTAATCAATAGCACCCCATACCATCACGCCGGCTGATATGCCAGTATGGCGATGACGAATACACGCTTCCAATGTGCGATCACCGCGATGTCGCCAAACATGTATGCGACCATCATGATGCTGTAAACAGAAACTGGATTCATCCGAAAAAATGACGTTTAGCCTTTCGTGCACTCAGGTTCGACGTTGAGTACACCATCTCAGGCCCTCCTGTCTGTGATGCAGCGTCAAGGGTAACCGCGGCCATGGTCTCCGAGCTGATAGTCCATGCTGCTGCAAGCGTCGTCGAACTGTTCGTGCAGATGGTTGTTGTCTTGCAAACGCTCCCATCTATTGACTCAGGGATCGAGACGTGGCTGCACGATCCGTTACAGCCATGCGGATAAGATGCCTGTCATCTCGACTGCTAGTGATACGAGGCCGTTGGGATCCAGCACTGCGTTCCGTATTACCCTCCTGAACCCACCGATTCCATATAATGCTAACAGTCATTGGATCTCTACCAACGCGAGCAGCAATGTAACGATACGATAAATCGCAATCGCGATAGGTTACAATCCAACCTTCATCAAAGTCGCAAACGTGATGGTACGCATTTCTCCTCCTTACACGAGGCATCACAACAACGTTTCACCAGGTAACGCCGGTCAACTGCTGTTTGTGTATGAGAAATCGGTTGGAAACTTTTCCTCATGTCAGCAAGTTGTAGGTGTCGCCACGGGCGCCAACCTTGTGTGAATGCTCTGGAAAGCTAATCATTTGCATATCACAGCATCTTCCTCCTGTCGGTTAAATTTCGCGTTTGTAGCACGTCATCTTCGTGGTGTAGCGATTTTAATGGCCAGTAGTGTTACGGCATATTAATAATTTTTACTTATGGACCGTCTGACAGCAACTGAATGAAACACAATTTTAGTGCCATACGCGTTTCGCCTTTATTTTCTGCAAGGCATCATCAGTGGCAGGTTGCGTGGACAATTTTCTACATATTACGCTCCTGTTGCATTTTTGGTGTTGTTCTTCTTCTTTTGAACTCCAATTTGCGGTTTTTCCCCCATTCCACAACACTATGCACTGAACGCTTGTTTTAAAGCCATGTTTTGGTTTCTGTTGCCGACTGTCAAAGTCGACTATAAAAGTTGAAGAGGCCAGTAGTGTATTTCTTCCCGCGCTCAATAAGCGAATGAAATGGGTAGTAACGATAATACATGGATCATATCTAAGTAACTTCTACCATACCTTCACAGTTGTTTCCAGAGTACGTATATACAGATTTATGTTATGAATGAAAACCACTACTCTGCACTTTACACATGCCTTTGAGAGTACATTATATCCCCCTTGCGGGGAGACAAGTACTGTGGCTATACAATGACGATGGTGAGCTAGTGAGATCAGTACTTCCTCATCATCCAGCCAAGGTCAAGCCTTCCACAATTAACTGTTAGACAATGCATTGCACAATGCTTTAAAACGAAGCTAAATATTAAAATAGTGTCAGAGTATTTTTCCAAATTATGTAAACCCGTACCATTGCTACATATTATAAGTTTCAGTACGATCCGCCAATTAGTTTCCACCAAATTCATTTTTAATAAAATTTCAAAAGTGCAAAATGTTGGAGATACAAAGCTGTAATTCTGGACTTAGCTTCAGTTTTATGTAACAACATACTGTAGAGATTTGTATGAAGTACTCTCTTTTACTTTTCAAAGTATTAAGTGAAAACTGATATTCTACTAAAATTCGTAAAATCCTGACAGATTAACTATACTTCAGAAGTAAGTTACGCCACTATATTCATTAGAGCTGTATCAAAATCGCAAGCTAATTATGTAACTTTATTCTGTGAACCGATTGAGGGAATTCACGCAAAATCTACATCTGGATGGCGGACAGAGTCGTCCTCCCGAATGCGAGTCTAGTTTGCTAACCATTGCGCCACGTCGCTCGGTTATGGGAGAATAGAGACGATTCAGACATCGCTATCCACTCTCCGTTGCGCTAGGAAAACTCTACAACTCATAGTTCAAGGGCTGTAAATCTTAAATTTTATGGAACATACACAGAGTACAGTACGGTTCGTACAAAAATTGGGAAAGTTGTTAGTCTTGAGCTAACAATGATATGTGAGATCTCGCAGTCAGAATGACTGCCATTTGAGTAATGCTGCAGGCACTTTAGGCGTTCTCTCTATAGGTGTTCTATGTACTTTCCGATATGAAACGTCATCGATGGTATAAAAGAACCATTATAGCGATATATGGGGATTCATTTCGATTCTCGACAATCGCCTGTGATGACTCTGTCTACGCCTGAGATATGCCGTACTCATGTCCATGACCGTGTGCACTGAGCGTCGGATGCATTGCGTGTTTGTCGATCGAATTACACTACTGGCCATTAAAACTGCTACCCCACAAAGATGTGCTACAGACGTGAAAGTTAACCGACAGGAAGAACATGCTGTGATATGCAAATGAATAGCTTTTCAGAACATTCACACAAGGATGGCGCCGGTGGCGACACCTACAATGTGCTGATATGAGGAAACTTTCCAACCGATTTCTCATACCATACAGCAGTTGACCGGCGTTGCCTGGTGAAACGTTGTTGTGATGCCTCGTGTAAGGAGGAGAAATGCGTACCCTCACGTTTCCGACTTTGATAAAGGTTGGATTGTAGCCTATCACGATTGCGGTTTCTCGTATCGCGACATTGCTGCTCACGTTGGTCGAGATCCAATGACTGTTAGCAGAATATGGAATCGGCGGGTTCAGGAGGGTAATACGGAACGCCGTGCTGGATCCCAACGGCCTCGTATCACTAGCAGTCGAGATGACAGGCATCTTATCCGCATGGCTGTAACGGATCGTGCAGCCACGTCTCGATCCCTGAGTCAATAGATGGGAGCGTTTGCAAGACAACAACCATCTGCACGAACAGTTCGACGACGCTTGCAGTAGCATGGACTATCAGCTCGGAGACCATGGCTGCGGTTACCCTTGACGCTGTATCACAGGACCTGCGATGGTTTACTCAACGACGAACGTGGGTGCACGAAAGGCAAAACGTAATTTTTTCGGATGAATCCAGTTTCTGTTTACAGCATCATGATGGTCGCATCCGTGTTTGGCGACATCGCGGTGAACGCACATTGGAAGCGTGTATTCGTCATCGCCATACTGGCGTATAACCCGGCGTGATGATACGGGGTGCCGTTGGTTACACGTCTCGATCACCTCTTGTTCGCATTGACGGCACTTTGAACAGTGGACGTTACATTTCAGATGTGTTACGACCCGTGGCTCTACCCTCCATTCGATCCCTGCGAAACCCTACACTTCAGCAGGATAATGCACGACCGCAGGTTGCAGGTTCTATACAGGCCTTTCTGGATACAGAAAATGTTCGTCTGCTGCCCTGGCCAGCACATTCTCCAGATGACTGGTCAATGTTATCCGAGCAACTGGCTCGTCACAATACGCCACTCACTACTCTTGATGAACTGTGGTATCGCGTTGTAGCTGCATGGGCAGCTGTACCTATACACGACATCCACGGTCTGTCTGACTCAATGCGCAGGCGTATCAAGGCCAGGGGTGGTTGTTCTGGGTGCTGATTTCTCAGGATCTATGCACCCAAATTGCGTGAAAATGTAATCACATGTCAGTTTTAGTATAATATATTTGTCCAATGAATACCCGTTTGTCATCTGCATTTCTTCTTGGTGTGGCAATTTTAGTGGCCTGTAGTGTAGTTAGCGTGCAGTTTTCTGTAAATGCGTAGACGTTAACTTACGTGATTTGATAATTTACTGGGAAACTTGTATCTTAGTTTTGCTGCTTTTACTTTGCGTGCCGCCCGTCGGATTGTAGAAAAGAACGTTTTCGTGGTGTAGTTTATTTACAACTTTAAAGGCGAGCAATTAACCGTATTTAGTTAAGAGATGGAGCTATAATTTGCAATACTTGGAACTTTCCCGGCTCCTTTCATTACAAACAGAGAGTTCAAAAACTTCATTCGGCGAGCTGGATTGTGGAGTTGTTAACTGGTGATTACGGGCAGCAGGCTCCTCGATTACTTCGTGGGTGTTCCCAGAAATAGTTTTCAGGGACTAGTAGACGGCACTGTTATTTAAAATCGCACACACGAATACCATTAGACAACCACAATATGATTACACCTGGAAGTGAGGGCGCTTTGGTCGGCTTGTCCTGAGTTTTTACCCTGATTATTCACGAGGACATGCTGAACCACTTGTTAGCATGTGCACAACTGTCATGAAATTATTCACAGTGGTATGCGTTTTCTTTAGTCGCTACTGTACTTATTTATATTATGTTATGTTAACCGGGGACCTAGAAACGACGGAGAGGCTCCGTCCCCGCCGCAGCCGCAGTGGTCCGCAACACCACGACGACTACAGCAGTCCACTTCACCCCTCCGCTGCCCCACATCGAACCCAGGGTTATTGTGCGTTTCGGATACCGGTGGACCCCCCAGGAACGTCTCACACCAGACGAGTGTAACCACTATGTTTGCTTGGTAGAGTAATGGTTGTGTACGCGTACGTGGAGAACTTGTTTGCGTAGAATTCGCCGACGTAGTGTAGCTGAGGCGGAATAAGGGGAACCAGCCCGCATTCACCGAGGCAGATGGAAAACCGCCTAAAAACCATCCACAGACTGGCCGGCACACCGGACCTCGACACAAGTCCGCCGGGCGGATTCGTGCCGGGGACCGATGGTCCTTCCCGTACTTCCTGTACTTATTTACTGTAACGTCATCACGCGTTTCCGACAATGGCCACGGGGCACCAAGTAAAGTAATATCGTGGTCCGGTGATAAATTCAACAAAAGCAAGCAATATCTCATGAAGCAATAACAAACCTTTTACACCGCCGCCCCGCCCCTTGAGATAAATGTGACGAAGGGAATGCCTCACATATTTTTAAAGTGGAAGGACGAGAAAGAAAGGAGACCTTTCAGTACGATACAGCGCAGGCAACTCTTTCAGTCTCCATAACCGCGATAGACTATCACGTGTACGTAGTATAATTCCAGGAAGAGTTGCAGAGAGCTCACCAGGCACGCAGTGACGATGCTCTGAGCGGTCACTCTCGTGGATTAGCTTTTAATGAGCGCCTCTGCGGAGCTACGCATCGATAGGGGAACTAAATAAATGAGCGGGCGTGGGCACTGCGTTGAGAGCGAGGGCGGGATGGCAGGAGGAGGAGGAGGAGGAGGAGCAGCAGAGGTCGAGGGGGAGGAGACGACGCCTGTGCGAGAGCCGCGTCTACTCTGGCGATAGGATCGGCGCGTCACGTCACGTCGCAACGAGAGGCGGGCGAGGCGAGCCCAGTGTCGGCTCGTTACGCGGCGGCTGGCAGGCGTCAGCCCCCAGGGCCGCGGCCACGGCCTGACGTACGCCACAGAGCCGCCGGTCGAGGCCCAGCCAGCGGCGCTGCAGTCTCCTGCGCCCTTTAACACCCACACCAGGGAAAGCTTCGGAGGGCCATGTTGTTGTTGTTGTGGTCTTCAGTCCTGAGACTGGTTTGATGCAGCTCTCCATGCTACTCTATCCTGTGCAAGCTGCTTCATCTCGCAGTACGTACTGCAATCTACATCCTTCTGAATCTGCTCAGTTTATTCATCTTGGTCTCGCTCTACGATTTTTACCCTCCACTCTGCCCTCCAATGCTAAATTTGTGTTTCCTTGATGCCTCAGAACATGTCCTGCCAACCGATCCCTTCTTCTAGTCAAGTTGTGCCACAAGCTCCTCTTCTCTCTATTTCTATTCAATACCTCCTCATTAGTTATGTGTTCTACCCATCAAATCTTCAGCATTTTTCTGTAGCACCACATATCGAAATCTTCTATTCTCTTCTTGTCCAAACTATTTATCGCCCGTGTTTCACTTCCATACATAGCTACGCTCCATACAAAAAGTTTCAGAAACGACTTCCTGACACTTAACTATGTATTCGATGTTAACAAATTTCCCTTCTTCAGAAACGCTTTCCTTTCCATTGCGGGTCTACATTTTATATCCCCTCTACTTCAGCCATCATCAGTTATTTTGCTCCCCAAATAGCAAATTTCCTAATGTAATTCTCTCAGCATCACCTGATTTAATTCGACTACATTCCATTATTCTCGTTTTGCTTTTGTTGATGTTCATCTTACATCCTCCTTTCAAGACACTGTCCATTCCGTTCAACTGCTCTTCCAAGTCCTTTGCTGTCTCTGACTGAATTACAATGTCATCGGCGAACGTCAAAGTTTTTATTTCTTCTCCATGGATTTTAATGCCTACTCCGAATTTTTCTTTTGTTTCCTATACTGCTTCCTCAATTTACAGATTGAATAACACCTGGGATAGGCTACAACCCTGTCTCATTCCCTTCCCAACCACTGCTTCCCTTTCATGTCCCTTGACTCTTATAACTGCCATCTGGTTTCTGTTCAAACTGTAAATAGCCTTTCGCTCCCTGTATTTTACCCCTGCCACCTTCAGAATTTGAAATAGAGTATACCAGTCAACATTGTCAAAAGCTTTCTCTAAGTCTACAAATGCTAGAAACGTAGGTTTGCCTTTCCTCAATCTATCTTCTAAGATAAGTCATAGGGTCAATATTGCCTCACGTGTTCCAACATTTCTACGGAATCCAAACTGATTTTCCCCGAGGTCGGCTTCTACCAGTTTTTCGATTCATCTGTAAAGAATTCGCGTTAGTATTTTGCAGCCGTGACTTATTAGACTGATTGTTCGGTAATTTTCACATCTGTCAACACTTGCTTTCTTTGGGATTGTAATTACTATATTCTTCTTGAAGTCTGAGGGTATTTCGCCTGTGTCATACATTTCGCTCACCAGATGGTAGAGTTTTGTCAGGACTGGCTCTCCCAAGGCTGTCAGTGGTTCTAATGGTATGTTGTCTACTCCTGGGGCCTTGTTTCGACTTAGCTCTTTCACTGCTCTGTCAAACTTTTCACGCCGTACCATATCTCCACTCATAAGCCAGAACATTATTAGCACCAATCCACTATCGCTATAAACGCGTCCAGGTGATAGCAGTGTCACCTGGAGAGAAATGACAGCTAGTCAGACACACGCACGGTGCGTGTATATCAGTGAGCGTGCTGTCCGTGTGTAGAATGGGGAAGGAGCACGCTCTACCTGAGACTGACCGAGGGAAGATTCAGATGGCTCTTAGGCTAGGCAAGAGCATTTCCAAAACTGCACGACTTGTCGGGTGTTCGAGGAGTGCTACGGTGAGCATATTCGACACGTGGCAAAACCACGGTGAAACCACGACCAGACACCGTGGAATTACAGACGTCGGACGTCGTAGGGTGGGCAGACTGCTAAAAAGGGCAGGTGGTGAACTGTGGTGGAACTAACATCAGACTTTAATGGTGGGTAGAGAACAAGTGTGTCTGTGAGTGCACCGAGCACTCCTAACGAAGGGCCTCGGCAGTCGACGACACATGGATCTGCCAGTGTTAACTCCACGACATCGTCAATGGCATGTGACCATCGGTACTGGATGTCGGTGTTATTCATAATGCCGATGGTAGGGCGTTGTCTTCCAGAGCAACAGCTCCTTGACACCTGTGCTGCGGGACGGAGATAAGCAGGTGGCGTCTCCATTGTGTTCTGCCGAACTTTCACACGGCATTCATGGGTCCAGTGAAGCTTGTGCAAGGCACCATGACGGCCAAGGAGTAACGTACACTGGTTGAAGACCTCGTAACCCTACACGACGGTCACGTTTCCCGGCGGCAGTGGCATTTTTCAGCACGATAATGCGCCATGTCACAAGTCCATGAGTGTGATGGAGTAGTTCGAGGAACACAGCAGCGAGTTACAGATGATGTGCTGGCCCCCCTACTGGCTAGACCTGAACCCAATCGGAAAGTGATGCTAGAGCTCATCGCCCCTTCCCCGGAATTTCCGGGAATTAGGTGACGGGAATTAGGTGACTTGTTTGCGTAGATGTGCTGCCAACTACCTCAAGCGACCTACCAAGGCCTCGTTGCTTCCACGCTACGACGCATCGCCGCTGTACCGGTGCCAAAGGTCCACCTCCCTGCTATTACGTGGGTAGACATGATGTTCTGGCTGATCAGTGTATATCTATGCAGTGAACATGGCCTACTGCACATTTTGCCAAATCACACCGTGCTAGGCACATGATTCTGAGACGATGCTGCTTGTATACGATTTGCGGCAATAGTGAAACTTGAATATTACACGTATTATCATTGTTATATACATTTCTGCACGTCTGATTTTTAGCACAAAAAACAAACAAACTTACTGAAACCTGGTAGTCAAGCGAAGACAGAATTCGGTTACGAGTGTGGACGGGGCCGTAATCAGTTACTATTGGTTGCCTTTTACACATTTATTTTTCATAAAGTAATTCCAGACTCAACAATAAACAAAAATATCAAACGTTGTTAATGAAGGAATAAACAACTGCGTAAATAATAGAATTTTCAGTGAGTTATAATTTAACAAATCACCATTAAATATAGACACAGCAGATAATGTTTTAGAAGCAAGCCACTGTGATCTGGGCAGAAGGCCTTACACGCCAGGAATGGCAAAACAGATTAAGAATTGTTTAAAACTCGCTGCAACTTACAAATTACAGGTATTGAGATATTTAAAGGCAAGTCGCCACAAACACAGCAGAAGGTATCAGACGCCAGGTATGGCAGTAAATAAGGTTTTAAGGCTTACAGCAAAAAATAGAAATACCAAATTAGAATTTTAAGGCAAATGACCAGAATCACGGCTAAAGGCCTTACACGCCAGGAACGGCAATAACACAAAAAAATTTAGAATCCTGCTGTAAAACGGCAAATCCAACAGCAAAGGTCACTTAAATAACAAACAACTGACCACCAAACGGGAGAAATAAGATGATGGTAAACTTTGTAACACAACCCTTATCATCCACTGAACACGACACTGCTAGATTTATTCGAGAAGGCGACCAGAACTATCAACTAGACATATATAACCTTTAATACAGGCATTACAAGGTATTGTAATAAATAATACAATAATAAAACACAACGACCAGTACGTAAGTTCCTTAAAGGGTACTGAGGCAGAAACCCGTAGAAGGTGTGGACTGAAGGAGCGTTACGCCAACAACTGGCCATCAAACCTCCTTTTAGAACACACATGTCTTACAAGAACCAAGGGGCCACAGACGGTGCTCCAGGAATCGACCACTGAGAATGTCCACCAACAAACACTTGAGCGAGCGATAAGATAGGCAGCCAAGACTTGCATTCACTTCACAAGATGGTACCTCAGACTAGTGTCAGTCTAACGAATGATTAATGACAATCTTGCTGAAGCTACCTCGCGTCCGATAAACCAAATGCAACGATGGAACAATGCGCCAAAGGCGGAACCGGCGATCTGCACTACGTCCCCAGAATTCTGTGCTTAGAGTGCCCGGAACGAGACAGGAATCACTACCACCAGAGTAGAAGAATCACTAACCAGCCCCCAGGGCAGGTAACTGGGGCGTTAGTTGCCACCAGGCAAGAAAAATTACTGCTGGTTGAACTTAACAAATTGTAACAAGTTGAAAGCAGTAAATAGTAATAAGAAGTCGAGGAAAGCTAATTAGATCCGCCTTCCCCAAGCACCACTCGCTGCCCTTTGCCTCGGCGTCACTACGAGCAGCAACACGAACCCAAGTCACTGGAGAACCGCGAGATATCACAATGGTGGAGGTTTCTCGACTTGGTTTGAAATGTACTCATCTTAAAGCTTGCTGGATCCGTTTTACGACGAGGTCACGCACCCTCGTGACCACTGCCCTTCCGCCGGCCGGAATGGCCGAGCGGTTCTAGGCGCTACAGTCTGGAATCGCGCGACCGCTACGGTCGCAGATTCGAATCCTGACTCGGGCATGGATGTGTGTGATGTCCTTAGGTTAGTTAGGTTTAAGTAGTTCTAAGTTCTAGGGGACTGATGACCTCAGATGTCAAGTCCCATAGTGCTCAGAGCCATTTGAACCACAGCCCTTCCATCCAGCAGTCCATGCGTGCCGCCAGCGGTACCGGCGTGTTCTGACACTGCGCGGACCTGGCTGCTCCTGAGTCCCCAAACGAATTCACACACTCACACGACCTGGAAATCAACGACGTCTCCCCAAAGATAGAGCAACAGTTACTACATACCGATAACCGCCGCTGCTGCCACTAGCGGACAGGACACGCTTGCGAAACCGAGTGGCGCCAGTCAACACGAGAAGAAGAGAAACAATCGCAACCATGCCAACTAAATGATACCGTGTGGCCTCCAAGAGAGGGCGGAAACCTACAAACAGCACCAACGCGAGTCGCAGCATGGCTCACTTACATGCAACCATTACCAAAAAAAAGAAATATTTACACCAATGCCAAATTACTACACTCTTACCAGAGGCCTTGTATGTCTCACAAACAACAGTAATAAAGGGTAGAACGAAAAGTAAGCAGATGGAAAAACCAGAGAGGAAAATGCTGAGAAAGATGCACGGACCAGTTAAGAAAGAGGGGATGTGGATAAAGAGACCTACGAAAGAATTGTGCGAACAGACGGATACGATTACAAACAACATCAGGAAAAGAAGGGCAAAGTTTTATGGACGCTAACATAAGATGAATGAAAATAGATTGACCAAGAAAGTTTTTAACATAGTGGCAGTGAATACAGTGAAAACCATCTGGGTAAAGGAAACCACAGAAAACCTCAAGAAGCTGAACATCTTCATAGAAGACATAACAGACAGGGAAAAATACACATTCAAATCAAAAAACAGACATTTCAGCAAACTCCCAAAGGAAAGAAAACAAGAAAGAAACAGACACAAGAGGGGATGAAGAAACGCAGTGAATGCATGAGAAGCTTTTAGGAAGAAAAATGAAGGAGACAGAAAAAATGCCATGAAAGTTGGTTGTGTTTTAGCGGTGTTCTTCACGGAGAATTAACGTTAATAATAATAATAAGGCGGACGGCTAACGACCTCTTTAGTGCAGATGCGCGCCAGACTTGAACTCTTGCGGGAATCGGTGAAATGTCGCGAATAATGAGGATAATGGGCAGTGGGCTCTACATTAATGCTGTGTGGATAAGTTTAGGGCAGAGCATCTGCCTAGTAGGCAGGAGACCGGTGTTCGAATCCTAGTCCGGCACAAATATTCAACTTTCCCCATTGATTTCATGAATGCCCGCTCGCGACCAAGATCTGTAATTCCTTTGTGTCTTAAAAGTATAACTGTAAATGACACATTGATATGAGGCATTTTATATGTTGAAAAATATCGAGACACAGTGCTATAGCCTTGTATTGTAGAGATAATTTCTGCTACTTTATGGCCATGTGTTTACGAGACAAGTGCTGGATAAATTTGTAAAAGTGTTTGAGCAAACTGCCAGTCAGTGTATAAGTATTGGTGCTGTTTAAAGTCCACATAAAATTTATACGTGACTGTGTGATTGATTTCCTCCAGTTTATGCATTTTTCAACCTCTTGTGTATATCTAAGTATTTCTGCATGAGACTGTCTCCTATGCAGTGTTATTGTAGGGTAATTAAATAGAAAGAAAGGTCCGACAATGTGAATAAGTGCAATAGATAACGCAAAAAAAGTATTTTGGGTTGTCACTTCTTATCCCATTGCTGCAAAATCGTAAATAAAGTGGAATCTGAGCTATAATACTACAGCGAAAAAGCATAATACCATTACTCTTCACATATTTAAGTCAACTTCATTTCCTGGTATGAGACTGGCCTGTAAAATGCGTATAAAAGTTTCATCGTGCTTCTGAACGTGATATGTTTGTACTAGCGAAGTAATAATACTCAAATTAGTCTAAGCACTATACGGGCTAAATCACATGGTTTGAGCTGAAGGTGATGTTTCGGACAGAATTCTCGTTCTGTGCATCCGAAAGCTCATTCCGTAGGTATTTATGCTTTATGCAGCAAGCTGTAGCAGTTACAGAAAGGAGGAACCAAACGAGACTTAACAAGATGACGCGCTCTTCTTTCAAATTAAAGGTTCATTCCAAAAGTAGAGAATGTTTGTTTAGAGAGATATTCAAGATAAAGAAAGAAACCTTATCTTACAAAGTATTTTGATATCGTAGCAATTTTGCTGTGTAGTCCCTGACCAAATTTAAACATTGTCGCGAGACAAGTTTTCCTAAGTACGCATCGGTAGATGTGATGTACATGCACAGAAAAACAAATGATTAAATTCTCAGAAAAACTGTATGATTTGTTCAAAAGAAAGAGCTTCACAAATTGAGTAAGTCAATAACGCGTTAGTCCATCTCTGGCCCCTATGCAAGCAGTTGTTCGGTTGTCATCCGCAACACGATATTCCACCCCAGTTTTGTTGCCCTACATAGCAATCCATCCTGGGCTTACGTTTCAGCAAGATAATACCCGCCGGCAAACTGCGTGAGTTTCTACTGCTCGTCTTCGCGCTTGCCAAACCATACCTTGGACTGCAAGGTCACCGATCTGACCCCAATTAAGGACGTTGGGAACGTTATGGGAACGGCCCTCCAACCAGCTCGTTGTTTGGCGATGTTATACGTCAATTGGACGGAATTTGGTACGCTATAGCCCAGGAAGACACCCAACAACTCTATCAACCAATGGCATGCCGAATAACTGTTTGCATAAGAGCCAGAAGTGGACCAGCGTGCTAATAACTTGATCAATTTATGAAGCTCTATCTCGAGAATAAATCATCGAATTTTTCTTAACTTCCGATTTCTGTCCGATTCGGATAACTACTTCGTGATGCGAGGTTTTTTTCTTTTTTTCTTTTTTTCTTAGAGTGTATTTTGCATAGTCACTTGCCGCCAACATATTAAAACAGTCACTAAAGTCCTCTTTCATTTTGCGAAGATAGTGCTATTTGTCAATGTTATTTTTTTCTCGTATTTTTCGCTTTATATGAATATTGGGGTTTTAGATGTCTTGTTCTAGCAGTGGTCGTCAAATGTTTTCACTCAAGATCCAATACTGACATTGTAGGGCGGCACCTCGGCCCGCATATTGGGTGTAACAAAAATGTACGGCACAAATTGCAGGACACATTCCTCACACGTAGAAGAAGACATCATTTTGTGTGAAAATGGGTCTGGAAACGCATTGTTTCCATGTTACAAGCCATTCTCCCTAAATCATTAGTCATGGGAAACACACAAGAACAGAACGTTAGAATCATGGGAAACATGCGCTCTTGGAGGTCTGGTTACGTTGTGCATCGCCAGGGTTTTGTTTTACATGTCCCTGTTGCTATGCGACGTACATCATTGCTTGTTTAGATTTAACATCAATTGTTTCAGCGATCACTGCGACCGTTGGAAGCAGACGGTTTACTACGTAGAGTTATTCACTTTTCTCGTGCAATGGCAGTGTACATAAACGCAGAGATGGCAGACGATCATTTGATGTATGGATTAGCTGACGGCAATGGCACTCGCCCTCAACGTATGTACCGGGAGAGATTTCCAGGACGAAGATACCACGACAGAAAAACGTTTCGTCACCACTAATGAACCTGTCTAAGAAGCTGTCCCCTTCGTTACCATAGCGATCCAAATGTTTTTTGCAGACGTCCAAGAGCCTTTGTTTATGCAACTGTGTGAGTTGCTCATCAGTATGGGACCCTTACCAGGTTGGATTAATAGAAGAGATAGAAGGCAGCGAAAAGCAGCGCGATTCGTCATGGGGACATTTAGTCAGCGCGAGAGCGTTACGGAGATGCTGAACAAGCTCCAGTGGCGGACACTTCAAGAAAGGGGTTACGCAATACGGAGAGGTTTATTATCGAAATTACGAGAGAGCACATTCCGGGAAGAGATGGGCAACATATTACTACCGCCCACATATATCTCGCGTAATGATCACAACGAAAAGATCCGAGAAATTAGAGCAAATACGGAGACTTACAAGCAGTCGTTCTTCCCACGCACAATTCGTGAAGGGAACAGGGAAGGGGTGATCAGATAGTGGTACAATAAGTACCCTCCGCCACACACCGTAAGGTGGCTCGCGGAGTATAGATGTAGATGTAGATGTTTTGGGACCCATCTCACACAAATTTTATGAAACCCAAGTCTGTTGTGCATGATTTAGGAGGGAGACCCGAGACTAATTTGCAGACGATGTGCCAATTCGTCAATAGTTAATCGTCTGTCTAAGAGAATCATTTCACGTGAACGCTCAATGGTTTCTTCATTGGTGGCGGTAAACGGTCATCCGGCGTAGCACTTGTGCGACCATTTCGAAATTTCTCAATCCATTCGTAGACACTCCGTTGTAGCAAAACACTGTTCCCGTATTGTACTGAAAGTCCTAGATGAATTTCTGCCCCTGATACACCTTCCGAGCACAAAAACGGATCACTGAACGTTGCTCTTCTTTGCTGCAAATAGAAAGCGGAGCAGCCTTTATTAACAGCACGACAGCGATAACGAAACTAACCTAGCAGCTTGAAAATTGCAAAGATACAACAACAAATAAACAAAGCATGCGTCATCAATGTAAAACGACAGTACTACCAAAATAAACAAAAATATGAATAAATTGAGGATAATAATTGACTTACCCTCGTATAGCGCAGTTTATTCGTCTACGTGTGAAGACTGTGTCCCGCAGTTGGTGCCGTCCATTTTTGTTACACCACGTATGTATCGATCTTGTTCATTGATAACCTACATAAATTAGATGTTATGTGCCCTCAGTAGACTAGCTACAGTAAGGGTGCGATAAGTTGGTTAAGTACTGACCGTTAAATGTCGGCACCATTCGGAACAATTCGTGCCAGCTGTCCTCTGATTCAGATTGCTGGCACCCTTAGTGGCCGAAACTTGTGGCACGGTTACTGCCTGAGGAAGTGGTGTTCACAAATGTGTACTAAATGTTTTGAACGTAATTTTTCTTCTGCTCATAGCGTTGTATTACAACAGCCTTAATTTAATTTTATAGTCCTTGCTACCAATATGTGCCACGTTTGGAAATGGCCGTCTCTATAACGCGCGTTCTCGCACAACGTTACTTCCATGTCATAATCCTTAGCAGACCAATATGACACGCCCATGAGTTGACACCACCGCAAGACAAACAATAAAACATTCCTCCTCGCACATCCTATAAGTCTGCAGTGGCCGCACTGCTTAGCCCCCTGTCCCTGAGGTAAACGGCCAACATTACTTAGCTAAGGGCCGAATTCACCAACGTGAATTAATGTTAAGCAGATTTCTAATATTATTGTCCCTGAAAGACTTTATGTTTGTTACTGAGCAGGAAAGCTGCGCAGTTAAGAAGCGCCTAGCGTTAGTTGACGTTCTTGGATTCGGCTCTTAATTACTAGCTGCATATTACAATAAAATGTGGCTACGAACTGTTCAAAAATGGTTCAAATGGCTCTCAACACTATGCGACTTCTCAGGTCATCAGTCGCCTAGAACTTAGAACTAATTAAACCTAACTAACCTAAGGACATCACACACATCAATGCCCGAGGCAGGATTCGAACCTGCGACCGTAGCGGTCGCTCGGTTCCAGACTGTAGCGCCCAGAACCGCACGCTACGAACTGTGGGCCACTCGAATACTTGTACCGAACCACATGCGACCAGCGTGCCACACGTTCACGACCACTCTTCTACGCTGTAAAGTGTAGCTACGTATAACTTTTATTATACTATGATACAATATTCTCACTACTATTGTAAGTTTTCATTTTCTGAGCATGCAATAATTTTAATTTCATGATAATCTTTTGTAATAACAATGATAAATGTAATGTGTAAAAGGTAACTGTTAAACAAAATGTGAGTGCATTTTATCCTCCTTGGTGGGAGCGACAACCATAACGATAGAGAGAGAGAGAGAGAGAGAGAGACAGAGAGAGCGGTGGCGACTTCGTGCCTGTTTTGAACGGCCAGTGTCGGATGGTCACAGTCAGTGTGCTCCCTGCCGTCGTTGGACAAGCGGCTGCAGCAGCAAGTCGTATACTCCTAGCTCACTCATTTGTTACATAGTTAATTCTTAATTTCTTTGCGTGTTTTTGGTACTTGCATTGTTTAATTCATAAATTTCGGGCGTATTATAGTATTTGTAAGTTGTAGCATCGCGTTTTAGTACCTGAATAGTGTAGTCTCCTTCCGCCGCCGAGCAGTGTGTCAGCAGTGCGCAAGTAGCAGCATTACTGCATTTACTAGGCAATCTTGTCTTTTAATAACCGGTTAAATTTTGTGTCGATTTGTTTGCGCTCTCTGTAGATTAGTTCAGACGTTCTTTGCACAACAGTTTTTAGCATGGATATGGACTGCAACTGCTGTGTTCGGATGCAGGCTGAGTTGGCATCAATTCGCTCCCAGCTTCAGGCAGTGTTGGCTTCGGTCACACAGCTTGAGGCTGTTGCCAATGGTCATCACTGTGGGGTTCCGGATGGGGGTTTGTCGGGGACGGCCAGCTCGTCCCACGCATCCCCCGATCGGACTACGACTGTGGTTGCCCGGGATACTGCCCGCATTGAGGCTGATCCCTCACCTGTGGTAGAGTGGGAGGTCGTCTCAAGGTTTGGCAGGGGGCGAAAGACATTCCGGAGGGCTGAACGGAAGGCCTCTCCAGTTTGTCTGTCGAACCGGTTTCAGGCTCTGTCTCAGGCTGATACTGATCTTCGGCCTGACATGGCTGCTTGTCCTGTTCCAGAGGTTGCCCCTCAGTCGGCAAGATCCGGGCGGTCGCAGAGGGTGGGCTTACTGGTAGTTGGGAGCTCCAACGCCAGGCGCATAATGGGGCCCCTTAGGGATATGGCAGCTAGAGAGGGGACGAAAACCAATGTGCACTCCGTGTGCATACCGGGGGGAGTCATTCCAGATGTGGAAAGGGTCCTTCCGGATGCCATGAAGGGTACAGGGTGCACCCATCTGCAGGTGGTCGCTCATGTCGGCACCAATTATGTGTGTCGCTATGGATCCGAGGAAATCCTCTCTGGATTCCGGCGGCTATCTGATTTGGTGAAGACTGCCAGTCTCGCTAGCGGGATGAAAGCAGAGCTCACCATCTGCAGCATCGTCGACAGGACTGACTGCGGACCTTTGGTACAGAGCCGAGTGGAGGGTCTGAATCAGAGGCTGAGACGGTTCTGCGACCGTGTGGGCTGCAGATTCCTCGACTTGCGCCATACGGTGGTGGGGTTTCTGGTTCCGCTGGATAGGTCAGGAGTCCACTACACGCAACAAGCGGCTAAACGGGTAGCAGGGGTTGTGTGGCGTGGGCTGGGCGGTTTTTTAGGTTAGATGGCCTTGGGCAAGTACAGAAAGGGCAACAGCCTCAACGGGTGCAGAGCAAAGTCAGGACATGCGGGGACCAAGCAGCAATCGGTATTGTAATTGTAAACTGTCGAAGCTGCGTTGGTAAAGTACCGGAACTTCAAGCGCTGATAGAAAGCACCGAAGCCGAAATCGTTATAGGTACAGAAAGCTGGTTGAAGCCAGAGATAAATTCTGCCGAAATTTTTACAAAGGTACAGACGGTGTTTAGAAAGGATAGATTGCATGCAATCCGGTGGTGGAGTGTTCGTCGCTGTTAGTAGTAGTTTATCCTGTAGTGAAATAGAAGTGGATAGTTCCTGTAAATTATTATGGGTGGAGGTTACACTCAACAACCGAGCTAGGTTAATAATTGGCTCCTTTTACCGACCTCCCGCTCAGCAGCGTTAGTGGCAGAACAACTGAGAGAAAATTTGGAATACATTTCAGATAAATTTTTTCAGCATGTTATAGTCTTAGGTGGAGATTTCAATTTACCAGATATAGACTGGGACACTCAGATGCTTAGGACGGGTGGTAGGGACAGAGCATCGAGTGACATTATACTGAGTGCACTATCCGAAAATTACCTCGAGCAATTAAACAGAGAACCGACTCGTGGAGATGACATCTTGGAGCTACTGATAACAAACAGACCTGAACTTTTCGACTCTGTATGTACAGAACAGGGAATCAGTGATCATAAGGCCGTTGCAGCATCCCTGAATATGGAAGTTAGTAGGAATATAAAAAAAGGGAGGAAGGTTTATCTGTTTAGCAAGAGTAATAGAAGGCAGATTTCAGACTACCTAACAGATCAAAACGAAAATTTCTGTTCCGACACTGACAATGTTGAGTGTTTATGGAAAAACTTCAAGGCAATCGTAAAATGCGTTTTAGATAGGTACGTGCCGAGTAAAACTGTGAGGGACGGGAAAAACCCACTGTGGTACAACAACTACTGCGAAAGCAAAGAGAGCTTCATTGCAAGTTTAAACGCAGCCAAAACCACTCAGACAAACAGAAGCTAAACGATGTCAAAGTTAGCGTAAGGAGGGCTATGCGTGAAGCGTTCAGTGAATTCGAAAGTAAAATTCTATGTACCGACTTGACAGAAAATCCTAGGAAGTTCTGGTCTTACGTTAAATCAGTAAGTGGCTCGAAACAGCATATCCAGACACTCCGGAATGATGATGGGATTGAAACAGAGGATGACACGCGTAAAGCTGAAATACTAAACAACTTTTTCCAAAGCTGTTTCACAGAGGAAGACCGCACTGCAGTTCCTTCTCTAAATGCTCGCACAAACGAAAAAATGGCTGACATCGAAATAAGTGTCCAAGGAATAGAAAAGCAACTGGAATCACTCAACAGAGGAAAGTCCACTGGACCTGACGGGATACCAATTCGATTCTACACAGAGTAAGCGAAAGAACTTGCCCCCCTTCTGACAGCCGTGTACCGCAAGTCTCTAGAGGAACGGAAGGTTCCAAATGATTGGAAAAGAGCACAGGTAGTCCCAGTCTTCAAGAAGGGTCGTCGAGCAGATGTGCAAAACTATAGACCTATATCTCTGACGTCGATCTGTTGTAGAATTTTAGAACATGTTTTTTGCTCGAGTATCATGTCGTTTTTGGAAACCCAGAATCTACTATGTAGGAATCAACATGGATTCCGGAAACAGCGATCGTGTGAGACCCAACTCGCTTTATTTGTTCATGAGACCCAGAAAATATTAGATACAGGCTCCCAGGTAGATGCTATTTTTCTTGACTTCCGGAAGGCGTTCGATACAGTTCCACACTGTCGCCTGATAAACAAAGTAAGAGCCTACGGAATATCAGACCAGCTGTGTGCCTGGATTGAAGAGTTTTTAGCAAACAGAACACAGCATGTTGTTATCAAAGGAGAGACGTCTACAGACGTTAAAGTAACCTCAGGCGTGCCACAGGGGAGTGTTATGGGACCATTGCTTTTCACAATATATATAAATGACCTAGTAGATAGTGTCGGAAGTTCCATGCGGCTTTTCGCGGATGATGCTGTAGTATACAGAGAAGTTGCAGCATTAGAAAATTGTAGCGAAATGCAGGAAGATCTGCAGCGGATAGGCACTTGGTGCAGGGAGTGGCAACTGTGCCTTAACATAGACAAATGTAATGTATTGCGAATACATAGAAAGAAGGATCCTTTATTGTATGATTATATGATAGCGGAACAAACACTGGTAGCAGTTACTTCTGTAAAATATCTGGGAGTATGTGTGCGGAACGATTTGAAGTGGAACGATCATATAAAATTAATTGTTGGTAAGGCGGGTACCAGGTTGAGATTCATTGGGAGAGTCCTTAGAAAATTTAGTCCATGAACAAAGGAGGTGGCTTACAAAACACTCGTTCGACCTATACTTGAGTATTGCTCATCAGTGTGGGATCCGTACCAGATCGGGTTGACGGAGGAGATAGAGAAGATCCAAAGGAGAGCGGCGCGTTTCGTCACAGGGTTATTTGGTAACCGTAATAGCGTTACGGAGATGTTTAACAAACTAAAGTGGCAGACTCTGCAAGAGAGGCGCTCTGCATCGCGGTGTAGCTTGCTCGCCAGGTTTCGAGAGGGTGCGTTTCTGGATGAGGTATCGAATATATTGCTTCCCCCTACTTATACCTCCCGAGGAGATCACGAATGTAAAATTAGAGAGATTAGAGCGCGCACGGAGGCTTTCAGACAGTCGTTCTTCCCGCAAACCATACGCGACTGGAACAGGAAAGGGAGGTCATGACAGTGGCACGTAAAGTGCCCTCCGCCACACACCGTTGGGTGGCTTGCGGAGTATAAATGTAGATGTAGATGTAGAACATGGCGCGTGTGGCAAAATCGATGAATTTTGTCTTAACGATGTGCGGATAAAAGTGAATTCTCTGCGGTTTCAAAACAGTGTACTTGACGATAACAGCTACATCCTGTGTTCTGACAAATTATTGTAGCGCATAGGCGAATTTTGGTCTACATAGTATCAGTTGCTTCTGACCAGCCAGTAGACAATGGAAGACGGCGAAGGAATAATACCAAAGCCAAGTGGATCATACAACAAACTTAACACCGACGGATCTGCTATAATTTAGTCTCCGAGCTGCCAACTACATTGTACTCGTACATGGCTTCCAACGCACAAATAAGCTTCGCAATAGAGCTTTCGCTCTCTCTCGCTCTCCCTCTCTCTCTCTTTCTCTCCCTTTCTCTCTCTCTCAATAACAATTCGTGAAACACCTGAAGTCATTTTAAATGTAATTTCGTTTACGACAAACTTTATCCGACATTTGTCGTTCTTTGAAAAAAAAAAACGGTCGCTGCATAGTGAGTAGATTCAATTCACTTGTAGACATTGTGTGTAGTATTATTATTCCTTTAGCATAGTTGTATGCAAACTCAGTCTCATACATATTTTATTTTTGTAAATGTTGCACGGTTCTTTTAAAGGTTTTTTGGGGGACGGGCTTCGACATTCATATATGTATGAAGTGGTTTTGTTAGGTAGCTTTGCGTATTTCAGTACGCATTTAAATGTATGCATACGGTAAAGCGCGAGATCTGTAGCATCCGCCATTGCTTTATCGGCCCCCACCAGTCATAATAAAGCACGTCATTTCTCATTGATTCGGCGTATAAGAGCAGTGAAACGTTAAATTTCACAGCTGTACGTCTTCAGGAACTATACTTGCGTCATGGAAGTCGTATTATAGCTTTCTCAAAGCCATTAGTGATCTTACGTGCTCTTGTAGATCCTACTGTGTGGCCTTACAATCTGTTTAACCACTTCTTTCAGAAGTCTTCACGGATATTTGTGGTTTATACTCTTTTGGAATTTTGCTTACTAAATTCGAACGTGATCTTTAAAGTAATTATGGTAGTAAAACGAGGTCTTCCGAATGTGAAATAATTAAACTTTACTTATTTAGCGAGAGCTGACATTGTCTGCAAGGGAAAAAGCGAGTGTCAAATTAAGTTTTTCAGGACAGCCACAGATCGCATTCAATATCTTTTATTGGCTTCTTCCGATCAATTTAACAAGAGCATCGTCAGATCGGCAATGTAATCAGCCAACTGCTTTGAACTCAGTCCACGGTATCTGCTGGTACTACTCTTTTTAAACTGAGTGGAATCGGCCAATAAAAGTGCAGCACGCCATCCTTGTTGTACCGAGTAACATAAGACAGTGCGGTTCCCATTCATTGTTTTTTGAATTCATGTGTCAAAGGTCGATCGTTCATCCTGACACACATACTTTTATAACCTCAGACACCACTTACAATTTGAAGAATTCATGAAAGTACAAACTAAGACCATCAATGGTTAAACGTCCATGCCGTTGACTTTTTTCCTCAATCCTTCATTTGAGAACATCAGTGGAACCCAAGGTCGGCCTGATCGTTTTTCCCGCATGGTGAATATTCGTTCGTTTGCCATTAAACATGACACACCATTTTCGGACAGATGTTTCATTCAAAACATTTCCATCAACTTGGCTTTCGTGGTTGTAAATTTTGAGATGGCAGACCTTGTTTGCAGTAAGAAGCTGTGTTACTCTACGAAGCTCATCTTGGTGGGATCCTTAATTTAGTCAAGCATTTTAAAATGGCACAAATGGTAAGCGGACATTCCTGCTCGATGTTTGCATCATAATGGTGCGAAGCGACCAGGAAGCTCTCAGACACGGAGGCGGAGTGATGTGAGAATTGCGCGGCTCGTAAGATCCATCTGTTTGTTACTTTAAGGACGACCTAGCAACCATGAATGCAACTGGCTAACGTCCTCCGCAACCGCTTAGTTTCTACAGGTGCGCATCGCGTCATTTTAATTTTTGTGTTTTGAGAATGACGGGATATTCAACTGACGAAATCTCGGCAGTTATCAAGAACGTTACACAATTGCATTCCGCAAGTTGTTTCTCCATTCGATACTCTGGGTCAAGCTCACGACTGATATATTCCCCATTCTTTGAATTTATTTTCTATTTTCGCTCTTCTTTCTGCCCCCCAGCCACACAACAAAATCACCTAACGGTGTATAGCGTACAGAAGTTGATGGAAATTAATGGCTGTAAATGTACAATACAATTTTTATGCGAATTTTAATTTTTAGCATAGTATTTCGCATTTTTATGCTTTAGAATGAGAGATACGAGGTTAAATTTTAATAAAGAGGTGTATGAGGATTATCTGTAACATGTCTAACACACTTACACATTTAGAAGTACAGTCACCCAAACCACTCAATATTTCAAACTGTTATGTCACAAGATATGGCCAACAGGCAGAGATCCAGCAGCTATGGGGCCTCTCTAGTATGTAGAAGCAGGAATTACTCAGACGTTTTGGAATATTCGTTGTCGGGCTTTTCAGAATAAGTTCCTCCATGACAAACAACGTCTTTGTTCATGCGTCTGTCATTGTAAATAGTTCAATAATTTTCTGACGCTCTAACCCTTATCAATTATCTAGCCAAGGTAGAGAAGTGGTAAGACGCTGGATTCGCTTTCGGGAGGACGGCGATTCAAATATCATTGTCCGTCTATCCAGGTTTATCTAAAGGCAAATGGTGGGACGGTATTGTTGAAAAGCGCGCGTTCTGTTTTTTCCCCATTCTTTGCTAACTAAAGCTTTTGATACATCTGTAATGATATCGTTCTTGACGGGGTGTTAAACTTTAATCTTAGTTCTTCCCTTCGTGGAGGAACTCCTCGATCCCTGCTTGAGCTGCACACCCGTGGCTCTTGGCTGACTGATAGCTAACGCTAAAACAGACGTCAGGTGGATCGGCCGAGTGGTTGATAACGCTGCACTCCATATAAATAAAGAAGCGAATCCCAATTTTTCTTTTTCTGTGATATAAGACAAAACTGCGACAGTCTTTCCAAGAAGATTTTTGCCAGTCATTCTTCCGATCTTCTCAAAACTTTTGCACATGTACCTGCCTATTCATACTTCAGCCAACAGAAAGACGAAACAACTAATAAAAGAAATTGTGAGCGGAGCTTCCTGCTTTTTCAGGCTGCATTCCTTCTAACGTTCTTGAGGTCACTCAGTGCTATTACCTTTGAATGAAGCGCATCGGAATAAACATCTACATAAATTATTTTGGGAAGTATGACAGGGACTAAGTGTGTATCCTTTTTTATGTAACACTGAAATCTTTCTTCTCATCGATTTAGCATTCGTAAACTAATCGAAGTTATAACGAGTTTTTTTTTTTAAATTATCGAAAATAACACAAAAAATGATACGATCTGTGGTTTTATAAAGAATTTAGCGTTATTTTTAACGCTTCCTGTACAGCTTACTGATTGAACAAGATTCTTACAGGAATTACCTGCGGTATTTCACACTTTCAAACAAATAAGACTTTTTTACGAGATAGCTTAATAAAAGAACAGTAGAAGTAATTAAGAAACCTTCTTCAACACTGTTGAAATGAATAACGTTTTTTACTGCCGCGAGATTAATTACCTTCTAAGGATTTTACGAATAAGAGGGAAGTAAGAGGCTGTGAAAAGAGAATGAACAACAAGGATGAGCGTTCGCGCGCCCGCACACACACGCACACACACACACACACACACACACACACACACACACACACACAGATCAGTAGATTTCGGTAAACACTAGGCCTCCGAATTTTAAGCTCTGCATTCATGCCTATCCCACAGCAGTAAAAGCTTTTCGAAACAGTCTACGCTCTCTAAAGATATATAGCGAAAAGAATTTTAGAAATACCCCTTATTTGAAACACTATCTCGAAAATTTAAATCTCATTTCATGTTAGAAACGTTTTGTGCTGAACTAAAACTTAATCTATTTTCAATACACTATCGATTGCTCTGTGTACAACGTTCTCTCATATATCTGACTATAACTTGCAGAATTTTTTTGCTGTTAGACTACTTTCCTGATGTGCGTTATTTAAAACCGAAAGCAGTAACTTATCGAAATGTATCTTTCTTTCTAAAATAGATGCATATATTTATTCAAGGGAATAGATCACCACTTCTAATGAAATATCTCTTTCTTATATGGTACAAAATGAGAATGAGGCACTTTTATTACTAGCAAGAGCGAGCATTAAGTGGTGACGTTGCTCGATACACACACACACACATCACGAACCTGACACTCTTACTCCTCTAACAGCTGATAAGCTTCACATTATTTGCACACTTCCTTTAAGTGTTGCAATGGTGATCAAAACAGTCTACTAGTACATGGGTTGCAGCATTAGAACAATCAGAAACGCCATCACTAAATGGTAGCCTAGTTACTACACCGCTTTTGGGTTATTTATACGAGCAACATCATAATAGTCGTAGATCCTGACCGCTGCCTCAACGATTTTCAAGTATCTTTATACGAAAAAAATGGAAAAATCGATCGATGTAGGTTTCCTAAACCTCTTGGTTAGGGCAAATTACACGACGATTACTTGCAGCAGAATATATCCACAAGCAGTCGTGAATATTTCAACGTTGCCCGTCATGAGTCAATTTGCTACCAGCGGTATGCTATTGTAATCCAGCAGCGAAATGTTTCTATCGTCACAAGCATGCTGTCATCCGTACACGATATTGAAGACTGCCTGACGAAGAATTTCATGAAATGGGAACACCAGTTTCACATGAGCTACAATGGAAGCTATTCGTTTATCTGACAGCAGGTTCAATCTGTATTTACTGAAATGCAGCAATGGGAATAACGATTTGTCAGTCAGTACGTTTGACCTTTACTCGCGCGCAACTCATAATGTAAGAAAATATTTCACACCGATTTCGGTGCGCTGTACATAAATCATAAAACTTCTTAAGGTAACCACTCAACAGTAGTGTCCACACTGTAGTCAACCCATAGCAGAAATAGCTGACTGAGAGGTTAAGGACTGCTCAAATACAGTATTACCAACATTGTAATAAGTTCGTCCATTAAGTGAACCAATGGTTTGATACAACATATTAGCAGAATTCCTTTACTTGAGTTCGTAGTCGTAGATTCCTGTTGATTTAAAGTTTACAGGGAATAAAATGCTCACAATCTTTAAGGTGTCTGCACAATATTTTTATTTGTACGTATATCTCAGCAACCTTTTTGGATATGAGGTTGTGTTCAGTAACAACCATGGCTCGAAAGCACGTATGTCCTATTCTTCAAGTAGAGAGAATGGCACGAAATGTACTGAAGTTAATTGAAGGTTGGTAATTTTAAGCTTCCCAGTTTCCCTTATTTAATCGGTATTTATTATCCCTATTTCAACCTCCTTGTAACGTAATTATTTTCTGTTGTATTTTTTGAATTATCGTTTTTCGTGTTTCATAGTATTTCGAAGCATACATCACTGCCTTCCATGAACATGGGTGAATTTCCTTCGCCACAGGTAGGAGAAACTTCTCGAACGGCTTCCTGCAAGCCGTCCAGAATAAAACATCGTTTTTTTTTTAATTTTTCTTAAAGTTTCTTCTGACATCACCGTATCAGTGTTGTTAGTAGCGCGCTGTATTGTCCAATTCTTGTCCATACATTACGAAGAACTGAGCATTCCTTTCCATCAACTGAACTTTCACGCAATCTTCCAGTTTGAAACGTGGCTGAAACCACACTGATCTTCCGAATCTCTTCATCTGGAAGGCTACACAATTCTGAGGGCTGGCAGACCAAATGAGCGTAGTGGGTGTGTTGGCAGGCGTACATGATCAACTTCAAACCCAAAATTTTAAGTTCGTTGAACCCTAACGAAGAAAGACAGGCGTAATTTATGTCAACTGAAGTATGTCTATAGAGCAAGAATCTCTCAACTGGTGTCAAATACATTCACTCCGGAGCCAATACGAGAGCATTGTCATAATGGGTGACATGAAGATAGACTCGTTGAGAGATAGTTATTCCACAGAAATCCTAGGAAGATAGTTTAGTCGCAACAACATGGGCGTTGCATCATTATATCACGCAGACCGTACGGCGTTCGCTCACTCTCTTATAGAGGTAGTCTCAAAAAGAAAAAAGAAATAACAATAATAATAAAATAAAAATTAAAAATTAAAAATAAAAATTGACAGAGTAAGACATGCTGGTTAGACATAGTCTGCTTCTCACAGCCCCCAAATCGCACCACGGAACCTGTAGACACCTGGTGATATCAAATGAGCGCAGTCCGTAACTGCATGCAAAATCCATTAACTTACTGATAAGTTCCTAAACGAAAAACGCGTGCCAAGAGAAACTGCTGCTAATTGGTTAACGACTGACTTACGCCAAATGATGAACGAGAGGGATTCTGCTCATCGACGTCTCAAGGCAATTCCAAAACCGAAACGCTACGAAATGCCAAAATCAGGAACGCTGGCTCCTTTGTGTGTAGTTGTTCTGTGGAAGAATCTATGTAGCTCTGGTTCCGAAAGGCAAAAACGGAAATTGTTATTCAGGTCTCGACTGACGAACAGAATGAATTTTTCACAGCATCAGTCAGTCCCGATGCTGCAAAGAACTGTCGCCCGCAATAATGACGAGACTACAAACAAAACCCAGACAGTTTTAAACATGGATGTTACTCAGCAACCTGATACTAGTTCCAGCATATGATTACACAGCCAACCGGTTGCGCGTAACTGGTACATACCAGTTGTGTGTAACCGGTTGCCTGTGTAATCCTGTATTGAGAACCCTGACTATTTCAACCAAAGACATGTTTCAGTAAATGAAACAAAAAACTCGGCAACGGAAATCTCTTCTAAAGACACAGTTAGCGACGGTATCGTCATAACTATGCAGGACAGTTACCTGTCATAACAGGTGTATTCAATTTTTCTTTCCTTAAACATACTTTTCACGAAAACTTTCTCAAATTCGACATAAATGAGAAATTTGAGTCTTGCTTTCGTAAACACCATAGCGTGAACACTGTATTTATGGAGTTATTTGATGACATAAAGTCTACCATATAAAACTGCACGGCCACAATGTTGATACTATAAGAATCCAGCAAAGCATTTAGACCGTAAACTTACAGCTCGGAAAAATGCGAAATCTAAAATTTTCAAATAGTACGTTGAAGGGATTTCTAAGCTATTAAAGAAATAGACAGCAGCATGCTGTCTGTGGAAATGAAAAGTCGTCGTGTATTCACGTCCTTTGAGGAGTGTTATATAGCTCAGTCCTGGTCTCACTAACGTTCTCCTTGTATATCAATATGTGTGTAATCAGTTCTGTTCTGTAAATATCGTTTCTATGCCGACGAGCTCCATTTTTACTTAAGTGCCAGATCTGAAGATATCAATAATACGCACATTCAAATGAATGATGGTCCCTCTTATAAAAAGGTCGTAAAACATGGGTCTGAAACCACGAGTAAATGTGAAAAAGTATCAAGCAATTTTAGATTCCAATTAGCAGTAAATAAGTTCTGAGTTCCGCGAACACTTGCCTCCTTTTCATCTCGACAGCGCTCCAGTACCGTATCAGAAAATAGTCGAGAACTTGGGGTAACTTTGAATGAGCATCTCAACTCGTCGGAAGATACTGTCTCCACATGCACGTCCGCTTGTCTCTAAGCCCTCCAGAAGTTACGGAAAATATTTCCACAGGATGTGAAAGTAAACTTGTGCAACCACTCGTTCTACCCAAACTACGCTTTACGACCTAATCCAACACGGCTCGAGTAGTAAGAACTTTAGACGGTTGGAACTAATCGTGAGTGCTGTAGTGCATTCCATCTCCAACATGTGCCTATTTGATCGTGTTAGTGCTTCATAAACCCAGTTATGTTATTTTCTGCTGGAAAATTGACGTGGCTACCATACAGAATGTCTACTTCATCGGCGTAGGCGTACCAGTACCTCGAATCGGACTTTATGTATCTGGCATCTCATCATAATCGAAAAACTAGAACTCGCGTAGTATTCAACAGTTGCCCATGCATAAAATAATGACATTCGCAATCTTCTTCTCTGTTGCTGCTTTCCGCTTCTGGATCAAGATACCCTGCACGTTACACAAAATTCAGTGCCCCGTAGCTTTTAAGAAGTTGAGGCACTTCTTTCTGTCAGTCTCGTAACATATCCCTACATATTCTTCTCCCAGTCAGTGTCTTTGCGTTTTGATTTCTCTATCAGTCTTCACTTTCGTTTGCACTGTCTTCATTTACCGTGTTCATAACGTCCCTCCTTCTCTCCTTCTTCCGCACCTTCTCATACGTCCATTGCTGTTAGCTCTCACAGTTTAAATATACCTACCTGTAACGAATGATAAACTGTTCTTTACTTTCTGTGCCATATTAAGTTCTAAATGTTCAGTTCTATGTAAGATGTAAGTTAAAAAGCTCATCGTAATAAACGTAACGTAAAATATGTAGACTACCGGGTTAGATATAGGAGAGGGCTTTATGGCGCTAACTTTGCTATGGTAAGTAGATCTGTACCGATATTATAAATACGAAAATAAATCTGTTACGTTTTCACGACTAAATCGCTGAACCAGTGTCGATGAAATTTGCTATGGAGATAGCCTGAACCCTGAAGAAGAACGTAGGCTACTCCAGTACGTGTGTAATACAAGATATTTAGCGATTTAAAGAATATAAAGTTGAATTAGTGAAAAATAATTACTCGCTGAAAAAAACTACTCACTCTTCGACTTTAAACTTTATCGTATTTGTGAAAATGCTTTTATTGGTTGAAAGGCTCTACATAATATGATACAACGTAATACATACAATGCTCACACAATCCTCAACGTGATTAATCAATGCTTCCGTACTAATATTTTTAACTGCGAAAGTAACTCTGTCTGTTACCTTTTGACGACTAAACTGTTGAATCGATTTCGAGGAAACTTAGTATGGAGAAGGCCTGAACACTGACGAAGAACAGAGGCTACATATAAATAGTGTGTGTGTGTGTGTGTGTATGTGTGTGTGCGAGAGAGAGAGAGAGAGAGAGAGAGAGAGAGAGAGCGACAGACAGGCGACCCCTAGATGGTGAAGCAGGGAAAGGGAGATTTCTTTTTTACATCCGTGAACATAAACCTTGTGAATAAATCGTCAGATGTGTTGCCTAATGTATGTGTTGTACAGCGTACAGCGGCTTCAGTAACGCAGTGCGTGCATAGATGAGCGCTGTTGCCATACCCCTCCACACATAACGCTCAGTAACAATGCTGCCCATGCTGCATCATCGTGCATAGATGCAAGTGGGCGGGGAAAGGGTTGGCGGGGAGGTAGCACATTTCGCACTACGACTACCAAATCAGACAGACACACAAGGGCAGCTGATATTATGTCATGTACAATAGCTTACTTACTCACCAACACTCATCATAAATGTAACTGGGTGTTGGTATACATATGGAATGTGTATGAGTGGTTGCCTGATGTTGTTCTTGCAGTCGAAATGTTACACCTAGATAAATTAAAAACAGCCCTGCCATTTACAGCCTACACTTAGAGGAATACATTAGATAAGGTATCTAGCCATGATGATATTCTACTGTAATTTAATGAGGAAACCATTAATACTGAATAATCATCCTACTAGAATGAGTACAACTAGAAATGGTAAAATTAATTATTTTAAAATGACTGAAAAATGCAAAATATATGTAGTCTATACAGAATACTAAATCCTGTTCTTAATCTGGCTTTGAGATTGGGAGAACAGATATGACTTTTCTCAAGGTAGCACACCCATTTATTAGACGGATACACTAAGTTGGCTGATACTGATTAGCCCCAAGGAACAGGAGACCTCCTCCCTGACTGGCACTGACAGCAAAGAGCTCAGAGGACAAACAAACAGAACTCGACACATTTACTGGGATTCTTTCCCTATCTGCCGAGCCGTGGAGTGTGTATGACAGATTACAGGGAGGGAGTGGTACTGCAGCATCGATCTGCCCGGTCCCATTGGTCACCATGGAGAGGATATACGTTACGTACATATAAATTCTTTCTACACTGAGGACATAATGTAATAATATATTGTCTGTAAACTCCAAAAGCTGAAAATACTTCAGTAAAGTCCGGACCGTGACCAGTTTTGGTGCAGAACGTTGGGCAAGTTCATTTGCTTGTTCAGAAGAGGACGCCGACATGCGTTTGCCTCCTTTCGGCCGGTCGGCGATGATAGAATCTACATGCGCGTCCTGAAATCTTTCTCGAACTATTTTACAGAAACCATTCCGTAAAAAAAAAATTATTTTTGCTTTTTTTGGGCTTTGTATGTCAGGTTCATTATGGTATGTCCATCATTTCGTTAATGGTCATAGTTATTGTGATATTTACATGAAAGTACGACACTGCGCAAAATTCGAAAAAGTTTGCAATGAAAAATAGCGGTCGCAACGATTTTACTTTTACTGTATATTACATAACATGTTGCTGCATATGAAATTTAGCTAACATATTGAATTTTTCATTAGCTTTGGGTGGAGGTCTGTATCTATCACCAATCTTGAGAAAATTGATCTGATGTAGCGGACATATTTGCGATCATATCGCGCCAGCGATAAAGCTAAGTGAAATACCCACAACATTCCTCATATTTCATAAACAGTTGAGGTATCGAAATGAGATCTTGGCAAATGATAGCATACAAAGCGGAGAGTATTGGGCCGTATGGTTATTATGCAAAATTTCGTTATCTACCATGTTATTCCACTAACTACAGGCCTTACCCATGAAAGAATGTAATTTTTAAGGGCCTTCGATAGCTGGTGAAACGAGAAATGTTGTGGGTTTTGGAACAACAGAAGTGAGGTCATTACACATTTATTTTGTACCAAGAATGTGCTTTTTTTTAAAGATGCTGACCTTACTTTTCTCAGTTCCTCACTTAACAAACTTAATAAACCGCTGTTTCAGAAGTCTCTCTCAATTGTGTCTGCACAATATGTTAGTTACGTGACATTGTGTGAATTTTTCTGGGTTTTGGCGAAACTCAGTGGTCCACCTGCTTAGCTGAGTGGTAACATACTCGTCTCCTATGCAAGTGGGCTCGCGTTCGATTCCCGGCTGGGTTGGAGGTTTTCTCCTCTGGTGGACTGGATGTTGTGTTGTCCTCATCATCATTTCATCCTCATCACCAGCGCCAAAGTCGCCCAATGTGGCGTCGACTGAAATAAGACTTGCACTTGGTAGCCGAACTTCCCCACATGGGGCCTCCCGGCCAGCGATGCCGTCCGTTCATTTCCATTTTTTTTACTGTCGCCACAAGAGCAATGTGTAGGTTTTACTCAAAATTCCTCTCTCGTGACACTCCTCTGAAACTTAAAAATGATTAAGAAACGAGGTGAAAATAAATTGTTGCATTTTTGGTGGAATTCTTTCTAGATACTAATCAAAGAAGAGGTGACATATATTTTTGAATGGTCACCATGCCAGTGTGGATGTGAAGGGGTCCCACTTAATATTTACAGAAAATGTTAGTGTAGGCTTCAGTTTAGAATGACACTTCCCTCCAGCGCTCGGCATTTCCCCTGCAGCGCCTGGCCACAGGCCCCAGCAACAACCCCCACCCACAGCCCCCACCATCACCGCTCTTCCACACGAGTGCCCCGGCGTCTGCGCATCTGCCGGCCACTGTATTCTTTGTGCATGCACCGTACATCACAGAAGGCGAGTCAGTATTCCCATTTGCTCATAACCCAAGAACAAAATTTCAGCTCAAGTGTTCACCTGGAAAGCAGCTCTTCAATATACCTCAGACTCCACAGAGTAGTAGGAGCAAAGAATAGTCACTCCACTTACACAGAAATGATTCAGCTCGCTCCTAGTGGAAAAATCGACACTTTGAAAATTCTGACAGTGAGACTCTCCATTGATGCCCTTATCAGCTGAGTCTCTAAGTTGCTCCCCATACGAAGTATCCTCTTTCAACACCTGCAGGAGACTCCTTCAGACATTGCACATCAGTTTCTGGCGAGGCTAACGGCGTCTGTGTGTGCTCTCCCTGCAACGAATCCACATAACCATTACAAAAGCAGTGCCTCCCACTACATGGGTCATGAAGCTGCCAGCCAATCGCCTGCAGTTCATGCTCCATATAGTAGACTGCTCTGGAACATCCTTCTACTTGTCCTATGACTAAGGACTCACTTGTCTATTATTTATTTTTTTTGTGAGAAAATTTGCCTGGAGTCTAGCATGAGAACATCTGTGGAGGGACAACTTGCGTCGTCCAACTGTGGCACCTGCAAACTGCTTCATACTAAAAAGGATGTCTCCTTCTCTTGTAAGATACTGCCACTCAAACACGACGAGGCTTCTCTTCTAACCTTCCTTCTGCTGACTGCTGCTTTCGAAGGAACGTGTAATCGTCACCACCCCCTGCTGTCAGCGTTCAGCTCAATTTAATTCCCGGGCATGCAAAATTACAGAAAATGTTAATATGTGGTGCTACCTAGTATCAACCAAAGAAATGATTAATCATCCAATCAGCCAGTGTAAATCGCGTTCTCATATCGAATATGCAAGCGAAATGGTACAATATTACACGTATGAAGGCAAAATATTTCCGTCTTACATAAGAAAACTACTGATATGCGAGCGCAACTGCAGGTAACAGATGGCCAATAAATAAATGAAAAATAAATTGATGTCAATAGGAGTCGTATTTTAGTGAAATCTGTTGAAGGGTAACGTGTTCAATTCCTTCGTATCACATATTCGTCATTATCAAGGTAAGAACTTAGACACATAATTTGTTTACTTTAGTCCGACCCTTTAAAATGTATGTAACCTCGAAAAACGTAAGTAGCCAACATGTGTAGGCGTGAAAAATTATATTATCACCTTATTATAGGTTTACCGTAAAAGTTTAATTACTTGTCGACAATTTAGCTCGGTTAGCAAGGGTTGTCACTCCATTTCACACTTGATCGCTTGCATATCTTCAATGCAGATTTCTTTGATTATCATAAGAGTCTTCATCATGTTAAACTCTGAAGCAAAAAGAATTTTACTAATCCTCCGAGACCTGAAGCGCCAGGACAAGTCCCAGAAGACTTCGCTCCATTACGAAACTGGGAAACCACATAGAGACTGTCAGTTCTCTCGGTCGATAATTCCATGCTCTGTCGATACGGCTATTTATGGAATGAGTCTCTTGTACTTCTGAAGATGAGAGTGCTTGACTAAGTACTACTACTCCACAGGAGATTATCCTCTCTCCCCAATTAGGGCAGCCGACAGGGTTAAAGACTCGCCTCCTACTCGCTGAAAAATGGATATAAAAACTAAAATCTTGGCGTGTTTCTGCCATGTAGCTGTATGTATTAATCGAAACTGTGGTCCGAGATATTAATGAGGGACCTTCGCCTTTCGACGGAGCTGCGGTGCAAGAGATATCGCCCGGCGGCGGAAGGTGCCAGAATTAGGACTTCCCTTATAAGGGAACGCATTCCAGCGTCGGGGGTGACCGCTGACACGGTCAGGTTCGGAGGCCCCGTGACTTTCCAACGCGCTTAGCCTACAACACGGCTAATCAGATACCTTTCATCTATTTCTCAGGATATTAAAAATATATTACATTTGACGCAGAACTGCACGTACGAATTGTTTTATTGAAAGTACATCTACACGGTGTATAAAATGAATTTTGTGACGGATTGAGGATTCCTAAGTAGGTAGCCCCCCCCCCCCCCCGCCCACCCCTCTCCCATGAACCATGGACCTTGCCATTGGTGGGGAGGCTTGGGTACCTCTGCGACGTAAATAGCCGTACCGTAGGTGCAACCACTACGGAGGGGTATCTGTTGGGAAGCCAGGCAAACGTGTGCTTCCTGAACAAAGGCAGTAGCCTTTTCAGAAGATGCAGGGGCAACAGTCTGGATGTTTCACTGATCTGGTCTTGTAACATTAACCAAAACGGCCTTGCTGTGCCGGTTCTGCGAACGGCTGAAAGCAAGGGGAAACTAGAGCCGTAATTTTTCCCGAGGGCTTGCAGCTTTACTGTATGGTTAAATGATCATGGTGTCCTCTTGGGTCCGTAGGTAAAACAGTCCCCCACTCGGATCACCTGGCGGGGACTTCTCAGGAGGACGTCGTTATGAGGAGAAACAAAACTGGCGTTCTACAGATCGGAGCGTGGAATGTTAGATCCCTCAATCGAGTAGGTAGGTTAGAAAATTTAAAAAGGGAAATGGATAGGTTAAAGTTAAATATAGTGAGAATTAGTGAAGTACGGTGCCAAGAGGAACAATACTTCTGGTCAGGTGAGTACAGGGCTATAAATAAAAAAATCAAATAGGGGTAACGCAGGAGTAGGTTTAATAATGAATACAAAAAGTGGGAGCGCGGGTAAGATACACGAACAGCATAGTGAACGCATTATTTTAGCTGAGATAGACACGAAACCCAAGATAGACACGAAAACGGCGCCTACCACAGTACTCCTAATTTATATGCCAACTAGCTCCGTAGATGGCGAAGAGATTGCAGAAATGTGTGCTGAGATAAAATAAACTATTCAGATAGTGAAGGAGACGATAATTTAGTAGTCCATGGGGGGACTGGAATTCGACAGTAGGAAAATGAAGAGTAGGAAATGTAGTAGGTGAATATGGAATGGCAGTAAGGAGTGATAAAGGCAGCCGCCTGGTAGAATTTTGCACTGAGCGTAACACAGTCACAGCTAACACTTGGTTTAAGAATTATGAAAGAAGGCTGTATACGTGCAAGAGGCCTGGAGACAATAGGAGGTTTTAGATAGGCTATATAATGGTAAGACAGAGATTTAGGAACCAGGTTTCAAACTGTAAGGCATTTCCAGCGGCAGATGTGGACTCTGACCACAATCTGTTGGTTATAAACTGCAGATTAAAACTCAAGACACTGCAAAAAGTTGGGAATTTAAGGCGATTTTACCCGGTTAAACTGAAAGATCCAGAGGTAGTAGAGAGTTTCAGAAAGAGCTTTAGGGAACGATTGACAAGAATGGGGGAAATAAATACAGCAGAAGAAGAATGGGTAGCTTTGAGCATTGAAGGGAGCAGAGGATCTAGTAGGTAAAAAGACGAGGGCTAGTAGAAATCCTTGGCTAACAGAAGACATATTGGATTTAACTGATGAAAGGAGAAAATATAAAAATGCAGCATATGAAGCAGGCACAAAGGAATACAAACGTCTCAAAAGCGAGATCGACAGGAAATACAAAATGGCTAAGCAGGGATGGCTAGAGGACAAATGTAAGGATGCGGAGGCATATATCACTAGGGTAAGGCAGATACTGCCTACGAGAAAATTAAAGAGACTTTTGGAGAAAGAGAACCACTTGTATGAATATCAAGAGCTCAAATGGAAAACTAGTTCCAAACAAAGAAGGCTAAGCAGAAAGGTGGAAGAAGTGTATACGGGGTCTATACAAGGGCGATTTGCTTGAGGACAATGTTTTGGAAATGGAAGAGGAAGTAGATGAAGATGAAATGGGAGATATGATACAGCGTGAATAATTTTACAGACCACTGAAAGACCTAAGTCGAAACAGGGCCAGCCCTCACAAAACTCTACCATCGGGTGAGCAAGATGTATGAGAAAGTGAAATACCATCTGACTTGAAGAAGAATAAAAGAATACCAATTCCAAGGAAAGCAGGAGTGTACAGGTGTGAAAATTACCGAACTATTAGTTTAATAAGTCACGGCTGCAATATACTAACACGAATTCTTTACAGACGAATGGAAAAACTGGCGGAAGCCGAACTCGGGGAAGACCAGTTTGGATTCCGTAGAAATGTTGGAACACGTGAGGCAATACTGCCCCTACGACTGATCTTAGAAGATAGATCAAGGAAAGGCAAAGCTACGTTTCTATCATTTGTAGAGTCAGAGAAAGCTTTTGACAATGTTGTTTGGAATACTCTCTTTCAAATTCTGAAGGTGGCAGAGTTCAAATACAGAGAGCGAAACGCTATTTACAATTTGTACAGAAAACAGATGGCAGTTTTAAGAGTCGAGGGGCATGAAAGGGAAGCAGTGGTTGGGAAGGGAATGAGACAGGGTTGTAATCTATCCCAGATATTGTTCAATCTATATACTGAGCAAACAGTAAAGGAAACAAAAGAAAAATTTGGAGTAGGAATTAAAATCCATCGAGAAGAAATAAAAACTTTGAGGTTCGCCGATGACATTGTAATTCTGTCAGAGACAGCAAAGGACTTGAAAAATCAGTTGAACGGAATGGACAGTGTCTTGAAAGGAGGATATAAGATGAACATCAACAAAAGCAAAACGAGGATAATGGAATGTAGTCAAATTAAATCAGGTGATACTGTGGGAATTAGATTAGGAAATGAGATACTTAAAGTAGTAAATGAATTTTACTGTTTGGGAAGCAAAATAACTGATGATGGTCGAAGTAGAGAGGATATAAAATGTAGACAGGCAATGGCAAGGAAAGCGTTTCTAAAGAAAACAAATTTGATAACATCGAGTATGGATTTAAGTGTGTGAAAGTCTTTTCTAAAAGTATTTACGTGGAGTGTGGTCATGCATGGACGTGAAACATGGAACGATAAATAGTTTAGACAAGAAGAGAACAGAAGCTTTCTAAATGTGGTGCTACAGAAGAATGCTGAAGAATAGATGGGTAGATCACGTAACTAATGAGGAGGCAATGAATAGAATTGGGGAGAAGAGGAATCTGTGGCTCAACTTGACTAGAAGAAGGGATCGGTTGGTAGGATACGTTCTAAGGGATCAAGGGATCACAAATTTAGTATTGGAGTCCAGCATGGAGGGTAAAAGTCGTAGAGGGAGACAAGAGATGATTACGGTAAGCAGATTCTTAAGTATGTAGGGTACAGTAGTTACTTGAAGATCAAGAAGCTTGCACGGGATAGAGTAGCATGGAGAGCCGCATAAAAGCAGTCTCTGAACTGAGGACCACAACAACAAACAACAAGTAGGTAGGACACAATATGCTACATATAGTGGAGAATCATAAATAAATGTACGAACAACATCAGGCATGCTCTATGGAAGTGCTTTGAGATTCTTCCTGTTTATGTTTCGTATTAATGACCTGGATAGTAATTTCAATAATAACCTCAAACATTTTTGCTGATGATAGAGTTATTTATAATGAAGTGCTGTCTGTACAAAAAGTGCACAGATTATATCAGGTCAAGATAACTTTCTGGGTGCAAAGATTAGCAGCTGCCCGTCAACGTTTAGCAATTTAAAATTCTCACTTCACTAAAGGAAAAACGTATGGTAGTATCCTATGACTACAATATCAATGAGTCACGACTGCAATCAGTCAACTCACACAAATACCTGGATGAAAAAAAAGTTGGTAAGATATGAAACAGAACAATCAGTTACGTTCAGCCGTAAGTAAAGACGGTGGCAGACTTCATTTCACAGGCAGGATACTATAAAAATGTAATACAAAACACCCATCGTAGAATACCACTCATAATGAGTGACTCATTCCAAATTGGATTAGCATGTGATATAAGTACAGTAGCACAAACTGTCACTGGTTTGTTCGCCACTAGGGAGAGCGTCGTGGAGACGCTGAAGGACGTGAAGCAGGAGATGAAAATCAGCTTCAACAACTAGCTCTAAGGGAAGAATGTTGCAATATATTACCCCCTAGGCATCGCTCGCGTAAAGATAACGTCGAAGACATTAGGTTAATTACAGAACACACTGAAACGTTTAATAAATTATTTTTCTCTTGCTCTATGCGTTAATGGAAAGAGAAAACGCAATAATAAATGACGAAGTGGAAAATAACCCTTGCAAACCAAGTAGTTTGCGGAGTATAGACGTAAACGTAGATGTAAATGTCGAGCAAAGTGCTGTAGTGTCCACAGAACGCAATGTGTCAGTAAATGTGACCCCTAACGTAAATATTATGTCGTTTCATATCTAAATTATTTCCTGCTGTTTGGCTTCTTTTTCTTTCAATGTAATATAAATTTATTTTTTAACAGAATGAGATATGGTGAAAATCTGATGAATAAAAACGGCAAGTTAAATACAGCGGTTTAATAACAAGTACTGTGATAAGATAATGGAGTGTTGTGAAACGAGAAACCTCACCAAAACGAGTGAATGTACCTTTGTAATAAAATTTGAGGGAACAGTTAAAGTAAACGATACTGCACCGAATGGACTGATGAGTTGACGGGAACAGTACTGTGGACGATAAACAGTGATGTTTACATATGTGGCATGCACAGTTTACGAAATCCGCCACCATTTATTTGGATTGTGCAAGACCATTTTCACAAAGCGAGTCAGTAACATACGTCGTAGTTAAACGGTGAACAACTTTATTATCTTGACTTCTATTTTTATTGTTTTTAGCAATAATCACAATAGTAGATTTTGACTGAATCGAATAAAAAGAACAACGTTTCACCATGAACAGACTGTTCTTTTTCCCAGAAGCTTTATTACATTTCAGGACTCTGAGGGAGTTGCTTCATCTTAACTGATCTTGTCTCGGCTGACCTCACCTAATGTGTAGTCAATGGTGAGCTAACTGTATGTTTTTAGAACAGCCGTCGGAAAAAGTCAGTTACGCCGGTTCGTACGTTGAGGTACGACCCCGAATAGCTATGACTAATTTATTCTGTTTGAGACTAATGGCCAACTTAGATTTAAAATGAGTTATGGCAGTGGCGTTACTGAAGCAGAGTAAAATGCGTGATGAAAAAGTGTAAACCATCAAGCACTGACTTTACTGTCCACAATTCATTGGTTGCTAAGTGTAAGACAATACCTTCAATATATTAGTATCAAATTTATTAATATCTTGGTTTTTCGATACCGTAGAAAGTAACGATTTATTTAATTAAGTACATTGATCGCGAAAGAGGTTTCATCTACATGTTTCTCTAGGTGTGGCAGTATTTAGATTGCAGAGGATGATAAATCTCGTGAACTTTCTAACAGTTCATATTTCAGACTTCTCTGTCGCCCCAATTCAAGAACACCCTTGCGCGAAAATCCTTCATCTCGACTATCCGAGCGTTTTCCAACTCTTTTTTTTTCAGTTTCAACTTTTGCGGGTTAAATCATTTACAAAAGATTCTTTTGCTTCCAGCAAGTGAGTTGCACAGTGACCTCGGAATCGGGAGAAATGGCATTTAAGGTCACCTTCTGTGTCCAGATTGTGTATGCAGCTTGCCAAAATAGAGTAAGTCTAATGCTAGTATTATTCCTTTGAATAGAACGCGATCGATTTCCTCCCCTTCCATTACCGTGTACTAGTCGGCGTTATGTCTCTAACGACCAAGCCAAAAACTGATCTGTTCTGTTCTCCTTCCTTCTTTTTCATTTTGCATCCCAGAAAACAGTCACCTTAACTTTTTCGGCAGATGACATCCAACTCATTCATTGCTCACATTTTTGGCGTGCAGAGTATACACAAGATCAAATAAGCGTTCAATATCAAATGGAATCTTCCTAAAACTGTGTAAACTTTGCTGAGACAGATATTTTTTTCGCTCCTATCACGCTCATTATTAAATAAATGCGGCACCTATTTCGAGCAATGTTTTATCTTGGTCGTTTATTGATATAAAATGCTTCGTATTCTTTTTCATTTGAAATATTTACGGTGGTAATTTCATATGCCTAGAATTTTGTGACTGTTCAGTGAACACGTCTCATTTGCTCGTTTTCAACTCTGGTTGCAATTCTGGGACGTCTTTCACAGTGTATAAGTTCAAGAGTAGTAACAACTTTTCACTCCTTTTATCATATCGCTTTTCTTCAAAGCGTGCATGTATTGATTGATCGGTGTGTTACTCACGCTCGGCGATGTGGCAAATACACCCGTTGGTCACTAGGGTGCACAGTCATCTTTGGGTGAGTGTCATCTTGTGGTCCTGATGTAAGTTCCTGGCCGTGGCTGAATGATAAGGCGTGTAGTATTCGTCGTCCTGGGTATTTCGGACGCAGCTTGTGGGATATCACAGATAGTACGAAGCCGCAGAGTGTACAATAGCGTTGTGTCGTGCGAATTGCTACTTGACAGTCCTCATTTTGTTGTTTCCTTGCAATCATGTTGAATTGCAACCTGTATTCAGTTTCGATTTTGGTTCAAGTTGTTCAGATATGTGTAACTGGGGAACAATGAGTGTCACAGAGCGTGAACGACAAACCCGTGGACAATGAACCCATAAAGCTTTCCCTACTCCTGACAACTCTGACTTCGTCAATGCGGGTGTCCCACACCACTTTGGTACACGAAATATTTTCCTTTGTTTTCCTTTGGCACCTTATTTCTTCAAAACAATGAAACACTTACCTGAACGTATAGTTTTCTGACTGAGCTTACGGCCACTGCTGTTGTGAAAGATTTTAAACTGCATTTACAAATTCTTCAATACAGGAACGGACCTACCTGATACACAATTTTTTCTCACTTTTTCAGTTAAAGTAACCAATTGGCCACTACATCGAACTGGAAGATAATACAAAAAACATACCTTAATTTTATTTACTAACGCATTTTGCGACTTGCATGCTCTGCATATCCACTATATGTACACAGACCTCATCTTCCAAACTTAAGTCATTTCCATGCAGATTACCTAGGACAGAGTAACCAGACACACACGGTTTTTCGAGAAGTATTGGGAATATTCATGTTTAGGAAATAAATTTGTTTATTCGTATACATTAATGTTATCTCCTTCAAGATAGCCTCCATTAGATACTACACGGTTGCCTGTATGCCAGCGCTTCTTCCAATCCCCGAAACACTTCTGGAACTTGATCGGTGACAGCACTTAGCTCTTTCAGCGAAGCGCTTTTAACCTTATTTGTGCTTGTAAGACGACGGCCCTTCATCGTTGTTTTTATTTTCGGAAACAGAAAAAAGTTACACGTGGTCATATCTGGCGATTATCATTACAATATTGTGTTTCGGCAAAAATTCACTGAAAGCAATGGATGTGAGCTCGTGCGTTATCGTAGTGCAAAACACTGTTACATACGAAAATCTTCTGAAATGATTTCATGGCACAAAGCAGTTGATATGGCAACATCATCAGCAACTTCTCTGATAGTGATTTGGCGATCGTTCATAATCATTTCCTTCAATTTTCCACGTTTTTGTCGCTTTATGATGTGCTGCGGCGTCCAGAACGTTCGTCCGACCATCTTGTAAATGCTTATGCCACTCGTAAATCCATGTTATACTCTTAGGAGATTCACCAAAAGTAATACTCAACATTTCTAAAATTTTGTTACATTTTATTCCGCTTTTAGAACGAAATTTAATGCAAATTCTCTGAGCCATATGAAAACATATCAATAACCGCCACTCGTAATCAAACACATGTTATCTTCTTGACAACTGACTACAGGCTAAACATTAAACATACTTGCCAGCGTACATATACAATTCAGGCATGTTTAACAACACAAAAACGAAAATTCTCACGAAACCGGGTAATGCAACCCTCGAAATTACAAAACTACCAATACTTTTTGAACACACCACATGTATTCAGTTGATGCGTAAATTCATTTCGCCTTTCCATGAGTTGAATGGAAACAGAGACTCAGTCATAAATAACACATATTCTCCTTCACTATTTACAACAGTCTGCGAACGCTGAGGTAACTTTTGGATTCCGAGGCTGTAGAAATCACGCGGTTTTGAGGCGAAGGACTTGTCGAGCCATGTTCGGAGCTCATTTTAAGCCGGAAAGGAAAGTCCGTGAACGTTGTTCGACAGACAATAGAAAGAGGGTGCGAGACCAGTTGAACAAGGTGGGCGCGGAATTACTTCCCAACCCAACTGCCGCGCAGTATTTTTAGCCAGTCTATCAGGATGCGGGTGGGTGCTATCGTGGAGTAGCAGCACTTCACGCAGCGTTCCTGGTCGTTGTTCTTGGATTGCTCCTGCAAGACGGCTCGGTTGTTGACAATAAATGTCAGCAGTGATTGTTACACGTCAAGGAAGCAGTTCTTAGTGAACCACAACGTCGCTGTTCCACCTGGTCCATAACACTGTCTTTCCTGGATGCGCGCGGGTCTTTGTACGGGAAGATGCTGCTTTGTTTAGGCTCAACCATCCCTTTCCTTTCCTTGTTTTAACGTAAACACGTCATTTCTCGTCACCAGCAACGATAGAGAACAGGCATGGTCGGTGTTGTTTACGGTGCAATTGATGATGAGCAAGCAGACATATGCCCACACACAGATTTTTGTGATTTTGGCTTAGAACATGCCGTAACTATACCACCGCCCGATTTTTGAATCTTCTTCTTTGCATGGAAATGTCGCACGATGGTGGAATGATCACAGTTAACGGCAATTGCTAGTTCTGGATTACACTGTAGTGTATCATTGTGGATTAATGCGTTTAAATGATGTTCATCAAACCCCGAAGGTTTTTCTGAACGTGCAGAGTGATTAATGTCAAAACGATCCTCCTTGAAACGAGAAAACCATTTTCTTACCGTGACGTCCAATGGAATTATCCCCATACACGTCGCAAATGTTTCTGACAGCGTCCGCTGCTGTCACCCCTCTACTGAAACCAAACAGGAGAAAAGGTCGGAAATGTTCCGATTCCTTCACTTGGCACTTCACTTTCTAGCATCCATAGTTTCACTCACTATCTCCAAATGACAAAATGACGATATGTAAACTCAAATAGTAACAGTGACTTACAGATAAAAAATTAAAATCGATTATAGATCCGTAGCACCCGAAATACCAACATGCAAAACAAAAACGCTATGAACTTATGCACCACCCAGATACACACATCAAAGAAAGTTTTGCATCACTTCGGTTCCGAGAGTTCCGGAACCTGTAGAGAAAATTGGAATAGAGATAAACATAAACATCATTCCCGTCCTTTTTATTGCTCATTAAAACCACACATTGTACCTTTAATGCCCAGTAACATGAATGTATTCGTCGTGGCATACTATTCACAAGTTCATCAAGGCACTGTTGGTCCAAATTGCCCCACTTCTCAATGGCGATTCGGCATAGACCCTTCAGAGTGGTTGGTAGATCACGTCGTCCATAAACAGCCCTTTTCAACCTATCCCAGGCATGTTCGGTAGGGTTCATGTCTGCGGAACATGCTGCCCACTCTAGTCGAGCGATGTCGTTATCCTGAAGGAAGTCATTCACAAGATGTGCATCAGGGGGGCGCGAATTGTCGTCCATGAAGACGAATGCCTCGCCAATATGCTGCCGATATGGTTGCACTATCGGTTGGAGGATGGCATTCACGTATCTTACAGTCGTTACGGCGCCTTCCATGACCACCAGTGGCGTACGTCGTCCCCACATAATGCCAGCCCAAAACAGAATGGAACCTCCACCTTGCTGTACTCGCCGGAGAGTGTGTCTAAGGCGTTCAGTCTGACCTGGTTGCCTCCAAACACGTCTCCGACGATTGTCTGGTTGAATACACATGCGACACTCATCGAAGAAGCGGACATGTTGCCAATCCTGAGCGGTCCATTTGGCATGTAGTTGTGCCCATCTGTATCGCACTGCATGGTGTCGCGGTTGCGAAGATGGACCTCGCCATGGACATCGGGAGTGAAGTGGTGCATCATGCAGCCTATTGCGCACAGTTTGAGTCGTAGCACGACGTCCAGTGGCTGCACGAAAAGCATTATTCAACATGGTGGCGTTGCTGTCAGTGTTCCTCCGAACCATAATCCGAAGGTAGCGGCCATCCACTGCAGTAGTAGCCCTTGAGCGTCCTGATCAAAGCATGTCATCGACAGTCCCTGTCTTTCTGTATCTCTCCATATTCGAACAACATCTCTTTGGTTCACTCCGAGACGCCTGGACACTTCCCTTATTGAGAGCCCTTCCTGGCACAAAGTAAAAATGCGGACGCGATCGAACGGCGGTATTGATCGTCTAGGCATGGATGAACTGCAGACAACACGAGCTGTGTACCTGCTTCATAGGGGAATGACTGGAACTGATCGGCTGTCGGACCCCCTCCGTCTAATAGACGCTGCTCATGCATGGTTGTTTATATCTTTCGGCGGGATTAGTGACATCTCTGAACAGTCAAAGGGATTGCGTCTGTGATACAATATCCACAGCCAACGTCTATCTTCAGGAGTTCTGGGAACCTGGGTTATGTAAAACGTTTTTTGATGGGTGTAGTTGTAGCTTGTATAGTGCCAAATTCAGTGCCAACATCCAACGAAGCAGGTAAGTAATTATCCGGCCACTTAAATTGTAACACCATGACTCTCACGCAGATATGGGAGAACACTGTACTCAACACCGTGCAGGGTCTTAGCGACCCCCGCAAACAGCGCCCTTCAGGGCAGAACGTTCGCTTCCCTCTATGGTATCGTACAGACATATCTCGTACGTCAAGTCAGGAAAAGATTTTCGTTTCAGGCATTAAAATGAAACAGCCAAACGACCAGTATTTCGCAGGCCATGAAAACGAAACAGCCAGTCACAATGTAGTCCACGTGCAGTCACCTTGTCTGATCTCGAAAGTACAGAAAAGATCTGAATTTCTTGCATGTTCAAAAGTATTTACCCAATAAAGAACATAAAAGGTGCAGCTTGCAGTATTTCAACAGCAGCACACACACACACACACACACACACACACACACACACAGACATACACACAAACAGTGTTTATGTGATAAATTTGCAGTTCAACCAGCACTTGTATACATTCATAGGTCCATGTTAATACTACATTTGTTGTAAGGCACAGTCTACCCACAAATTGATTAATTTCTGTTTCTAAATTCTACTAGTAAAGCATCACGACATGTGGAGCTCCAAGGACTGTCAGCATACCGGTCCATGCTGTGGCTGCCATCCACCCGGCAGCAGAGAGAGGAGACTCGACAGTGGTGCGCGCAGCAACCTCACGCCCTCTTTCCAAATAAGACGTGAATCTGCATGCAGAATCATGATGGACCTGTGAATGTGTGGACTCTACGAGGTGAACGAACTTTGCCTGATTGCTTTCGTTGTCATACGAATCCAGTACCTTGCGCGTGGCAACATTGTCTACACAGAGCAGACCTCTGGTTCACATAGCCAGTAATTTGGACAACAGCCGTCACATTTATGGAGCCTTAAGGCAGCTGGGTGAACCCTGTCTTCAGTGTCTCCGTGACGTGATCTTCCAACAAGCTAACGGAAGACCACATGCCTCCCATATTGTCCTGATCTACCTCGAAACAGATATTCGACTGTTGTCCAGGCAGTTCTCCAAATCTCTCTAGCGCTGGAACTAGCTGGTCACAGACTGTCGAGAGACATTCACGCCACTACTGTTACTGAATTATGGCGCAGAGTGCGAGCATGAGGTGCGATACCAAGCCGTGTTGCAGCCCTTGTTGCCGACAGAGGTGGGCAGCTCTGTGTACTAAATTTCGTAAAGTGTACCGCCCCAAATCACCTAAGAAATTAATGCTGTATTCTTCCTGCTATAGTACACGGTCCTGCCAAATTAATGTGACCAGCGCATGGGTTTGACGTCAACGTACAATACCCATTCACAGATATAAAGAATGTAGGGTGGGGTGCAGGAACAATACTGTCTTTGTCGTAAAACGAAAACAGAGCAGTTTATCTGACATCCAAAAGAGCATGATCATTGGCTTCCGGTCCAATTGTGGAAGCATTTCCGGAATGGCTAAGGCTATAAATTGTCTGCGTGCTGCTGTGGGTAAAGTATACCGTGCATGGCGAAATGGCACAATTCAAAACTTGCGCCTAAGCAACTGTGTAGCATCATGGATGATAGGGATGAACAATGGCCGCGGAGATGATGTACGTGCGCATAGATCTGCAACTGTTGAGCAGCTGACCGCCCAGTTGTACGAAAGAGGTACCGAGAACGTCTCCTCAACGACCATGCAGCGAACGTTGCTACGTATGGGTATCCGCAACAGGTGCCTGGTTTTTGTACCCTTGCTGACTGTTGTTCGTCGGCGTCGAAGGGTGGAATTTTCACGCCAATTCCTCAACTACACACCAGGTGAATCGCGACAGGTGGCCTTTGCAGGTGAATCACGTTTTACGCTCCATCCGACGGATGGCTGTTGGCGTGTACGGCCTTGCAACAATCCTCTGAACGTGCCAGGACGGAGGAGTGACCCTTATGGCCTGGGGAATGTTTCCGTCGCATTTGCTGGATGATTTTTTTATTCTGGAAGGCACGATGGATCAACACAGGTATGCATCTATCCTTGCGGACCATGTCCACACCTACATCAGTTCGTTTCTTTCTCGGCACAAAGGTATCTACAAGCAGGACAATGCAACGTATCACACAGCTCAATTTGTACATGTTTGGTTCGTGGAGCATCAGGATGAGCTTAGCGTACTCCCCCGGCTCATATGATCCCCGGATTTAAACACGATTCGCGAATCTGTGGGGCTACCTCGATCGGGGTGTTCGTGGCATGTGTCCTAAACCAAGGAACCTCTTGCAGCTGATAACGGCACTGGAGTCAGATGGTTCAAATGGCTCTGAGCACTATGAGACTTAACTTCTGAGGCCCTGTGGAATTTTGCTGGGTTTCAGGATGTGGTGGCCGGCCGGTGTGGCCGAGCAGTTCTAGGCGCTTCAGTCTGGAACCGCGTGAACGCTACAGTCGCAGGTTCGAATCCTGCCACGAGCATGGATGTGTGTGATGTCCTTAGGTCAGTTAGTTTTAAGTAGTTCTAAGTTCTAGGGGACCGATGACCTCAGATGTTAAGTTCACATGGTTCAAATGGCCCCGAGCACTATGGGACTCAACTTCTGAGGTCATCAGTCCCCTAGAACTTAGAACTACATAAACCTAACTCACCTCAGGACATCACACACATCCATGCCCGAAGCCGGATTCGAACCTGCGACCATAGTGGTCTAGCGGTTCCAGACTGTATCGCCTAGAATCGCTCGACCATACCGGCTGGCGCATTGGAATCGCCATGGCTCCAATCCCTGTTGGTACCTTTCACAACATCATTGACTCACTTCTTGCATGTCTGTGCTGCAAAAAGTAGTTTACTCAGGATTTTCACATTTGGTCACGTTAATGTGACTGGACCGTGTGTATACGTACGATAAGTAACATTGCGGTGATATCCTTCCCGGTACTGCAATTCTAATGGCCAGAATGTGCTTTCCGGTCATGATAAATTGTCGAATGACTACGCTAACTTGTTAGATTAGTACACATTCACATATATGCTGTTGATGACACACTTGCGCCTTTCTGTCGCCAGCAGAAGTCGTCACGCGTTAACGACATCGCTCGGACCAGTTATGAATTTTCCGGCCTAATGGTAAGTTAATGACCACTTATCTGACCACTCGTGACGAACTCCCGACACACTCGCTCCCCTTCTATCGGTACTTCGGCGAGCACGCCATTTAAAATTAGCCAACTCGGCCCGATCGGTTTAATTAAAGTCGTCCGGCAACTGGATACCGCTCGATAGTGGATCGTTTTGCCGGGACTCGGCGCCGCCTCCTTAATTACAGGTCTGGAGTAATTTGTCGATAATTCTGGTGTCCGGCCGTGCGCGCTGCTCCCGGGCAGCCGTCCTTCCCGTAGGGTAAAGGCCAGTGGGACGCGGCCGAGCCGCCTGTTCACACACCGGCCTCCACTGGAGGCGCCTGCCTGCCCCTGCGCGCCGCGCACTCAATTTCCTGAGCGCGCTTGGCGTACAAAGGTCGTTAAGAAGTAACTGCCGCAGACTTTCCAGGAAGGAAATCATCCGGATCAATTTTCTGTGTTGCGTGCTACTAATGCTGAAACGATTCCAGAGGTGAGACTTGAGATATTCGTAACTCTAACCGCTTTTAAATAATGGTTGGAAGTGACAGTAAAGTTGTTGTCATTTTATTATTATTATTACTGTCATCATTGTTATTATTAATAGTGTACTATTTGTGATTATTGAAGTAACTGTACAATTGTTCTGATTATTACTGTTGTTATTGTCATTGTTATTATTATTATAGGTTTTTTTTTTTTTTTTTTTTTTTTTTTTTGCCAGTGTAAAATTCGGTCATCAGTTGCAAATTACTTTTATTATGCTGTATCGGTTTCGACAGACTAATGTGTCATTTTGAAGCCAACAAAACTAGGGGTTGGGTTGGGTTGTTCCGGGGAGACCAGACAGCGAGGTCATCGGCTTCGGGAAGGACGGGGATGGAAGTCGTCCGTGCCCTTTCAAAGGAACCATCCCGGCATTGACTGGAGCGATTTAGGGAAATCACGGAAAACCTAAATCAGGATGGCCGGACGCGGGATTGAACCCCCCCCCCCCCCCCCCCCGAATCACTGCGCCGTCTCGCTCGGTCAAAACTACAAAACTAGGGATATAGTAATCTTGGCTATATATTTATATGAAGTATAAAATGTATATTACAAAAAGACTACTTATTACTGGTTTGGCAGATGTCAATATCTTTTTCACAGACGCATAGTGCCATGGTATATCCAGAAATGTACATATTGAATGTGATTATTTTAAAAACTGATTTCCAATTTACAGTAACTGAATCACATCTATGAATCTGCTAAACCAATACTAAGTAATTTTCTGTAATTTACTTTTTATGTTTCATACAAATGTGTGGCCAACGTCCAAAGATTTATAAATTCCTAATTTTTAAGGCTTCTTAAGATGGCAAATTAATTTGTTGAAACCGATGAAGCGTAATAAAATATATGTGTGACTGAAGGCTGAATTTTATCCTGAAAAAATAATAATGAAAATTATGACCATGGATAAAATAATATTATGTTATTGTTTACGATTATCCGTTATTGAGTCCCATCACGTCCTGGTATTACACTACTGGCCATTAAAATTGCTACACCAAGAAGAAATGCAGATGATAAACGGGTATTCATTCGACAAATATATTATACTAGAACTGACATGTGATTACATTTTCACGCAATTTGGGGGCATACATCCTGAGAAATCAGTACCCAGAACAACCACCTCTGGCCGTAATAACGGCCTTGATACGCCTCGGCATTGAGTCAAACTGAGCTTGGATGGCGTGTACAGGTACGGCTGCCCATGCAGCTTCAACACGATACCACAGTTCATCAAGACTAGTGACTGGCGTATTGTGACGAGAGAGTTGCTCGGCCACCATTGACTAGACGTTTCCAATTGGTGAGAGATCTGGAGAATATGATGGTCAGGGCAGCAGGCAAACATCTTCTGTATCCAGAAAGGCGCGTACAGGACCTGCAACATGCGGTCGTGCATTATCCTGCTGAAATGTAGGGTTTCGCAGGGATCGAATGAAGAGTAGGGTCACGGGTCATAACGCATCTGAAATGTAACGTCCACTGTTCAAAGTGCCGTCAGTGCAAACAAGGGGTGACCGAGGCGTGTAACCAATGGCACCCCATACTATCACGCCGGGTGATACGCCAGTATGACGATGACGAATACACGCTTCCAATGTGCGTTCACCGCGATGTCGCCAAACACGGATGCGATCATCATGATTCTGTAAACAGAACCTGGATTCATCCGAAAAAATGACGTTTTGCTATTCGTGCACCCAGGTTCGTCATTGAGTACATCATTGTAGGCGCTCCTGTCTGTGATGCACTGTCAAGTGTAACCGCTGATACAGTGTTCCATGCTGCTGCAAACGTCGTCGAACTGTTCGTGCAGATGGTCGTTGTCTTGCAAACGTCCCCATCTGTTGACTCAGGGATCGAGACGTGGCTGCACGATCTGTTACAGCCATGCGGATAAGATGCCTTTCATCTCGACTGCTAGTGATACGAGGCCGTTGGGATCCAGCACGGAGTTCCGTATTTCCATCTTGAACCCATCGATTCAATAATTTGAGGTTAGTTCTGCACTCCTTCTTGTCGAAAGCTTCAGTCTCAGCGTTGTAGAATGACATTTGTTGTTTCACAGACTTGAGCAATCGTTTTTGTGTGGACAACAAATCAGTGTGATACTGTGTATTTGAAAATAAGTTTTGATTCTCTTCAACGCAGAATATGATCTTTCTGTCTAAGAACTGGTTGCAGGAATGGTTAAAAATAATTCCATTAGAATGGATGCGTCTGGTACCGCTTCACTGAGACCACAGGAGGTCTGATACTGACTTCGTCTAAGCGACTGCTTGTTACGCGATTCGTCTGGAGAACTTATCACAGGGATATCAAAATGTTCACCGTAGGATACCTTCAAAGAATTACATGCAGCCTCAGGGAAGCAATCTGTATATTGGCTAAACTTTTCATAATTTAGAAGTGAAATAAACTCCAAATTATCCACGTCAGTATCAACAGTTTTACAAGACAACGCACGACAGTATGTCTGACGATCAGACCATCCCATTCCTTCTTTCTTGGAGGCTCACTATCGTTTTGTTCTGGCTCGGTTTTAGACCACATTTCTTCAAATTTACAGCGAAGTTCCTGTAACTCAGACTCAAAATGGTAAACTTTCTTCAAACAGTAGTCGAAATCAAAGATTTTAGTTTGCGGTATTTTGAAAAGAGATGCTGACTTAAGAAGTATATACGAAAAAACAGTAAATTGCGTAAGTGGCAAGTAAACGCCTTTGGCATGCTCTCGTGTTTCGCCATCCCAAGCATTTTGATTGTATTTTGGTCGGTTAGAAAAGGTTTCACGCTCGTACGTTTTGTAAAGAGGATTTTATCGCAAGTAGAGAACCTGTGGATTTGTCTAGTTTTAGAGGTAATGGAAGACACGATTGGATAGTGCCCGTTAGTTGCGCACAGTGTAACTGTGAGCGCGACTCAACACCACGTGCGGAATCAGTCTAGTAAAATGTTATTCATGTAATCATTGGGAGCACATTCCTAGGAAATGGCGGGAGTCAAGATGGTTCATGATTAGACGCAAGAATTAAGTTGATATATTTAGATTTCTTGTCTTGTGGGTGTTGGTTGTAAAATTGAGTGTTTTCGAGGACAAAGCTTCGACAGATCCAGAGACACAATGTGTGTCTCTGGTTACGCATATTGTTAAAAAAGGTGGCATAATTAACGGTGGATAACATAGAACTGTGTGGGTTTGCAGAATCACAATTGTCACAAAGGGGTATAGATTTGTCAGTCGTAAGTTTGATTGCTCCTTTTTCTGGTAAGGAAACCGAGGATATGCAGGCCTTGGTGGGATACCTAGGAAGTCTGGTCGGACATGGAATTATTAAATGTTGCAAATTGATACTAACAGCGAAGTTAAGAGTTATATAGGTTACACAGAAGCTCCTATGGGAGCCACAGCATTATGAGAATTTAAAGAAAGGTTAATTCAGAGAATAGTGCCAGGCACTACAGGGAACAGTTATAGGTAATACCAAAGAAACTGTTGAACAATTTTCGAATAGGATAGAAAAATTAATGGATGTACCTGCGAATTAGCACAGGATGTTGTAGTCAATGAAATTATTTTCCTAGAAGGTAAACAGATGGCGCTCGAAGCTTTTTTCAAGTGGGTTGCATGTGGAAACGATAAGATGTGTACGGACAGGGAGTTCGACGAATTGCGCCCAGCAGTGCGGTTAGCTATAAAGAGTGAAGAGATCGGCTGTGGAAAAACGGGGCATGTAATGAGGCAGTGTCGCCAGCCTCAAAGTGATGTGAATAAAGTAAGAGGAAGTGATAGTTTTAGAAGTAGAGAACTAGTGAAGAATAACGTGTTAAGTGCTAACAGGAACCCCAGGTCCACCTACTGTCATTCCCAGTAAGACTGGATGCTACAAAATCGTAATCGGAGATGGACAGTGTGATAAGAGGAATAGTAGCAAAAAAGGGTTGCAGGATATTATTGGACACAGGGGCACATGGGACAGTCGCCAGTAGTGACATAGATTTTTTTCTGGATGAATTTCAATCTAAGCAATGAGGATAGAGTGTGACACACGTGAGTGAGGGCTAAGACATGATTCTAGGGTTAAATTTCTTATCAGCATTGTGCCGTAATCGATCTCTAGCAAAATATGGTGTAACATGTCGGAAAAATGTTTCAGTTAGGTGAAGCCATTGCCAGTGTAGCTATGACGTTAAGTGGAATCTGTTGTGAGAGATGAACCGAGCAAACTGCGTGATCACACTAAGACTTGAAACTACATGGCAGATTAAAACTGTGTGCCCGACCGAGACTCGAACTCTGGACCTTTGCCTATTCGCGGGCAAGTGCTCTACCATCTGAGCTACCGAAGCACGACTCACGCCCGGTACTCACAGCTTTACTTCTGCCAGTATCTCTTCTCCTACCTTCCAAACTTTGCAGAAGTTCTTCTGCGAACCTTGCAGAACTAGCACTCCTGAAAGAAAGGATACTGCGGAGACATGGCTTAGCCACAGCCTGGGGGATGTTTCCAGAATGAGATTTTCACTCTGCAGCGGAGTGTGCGCTGATATGAAACTTCCTGGCAGATTAAAACTGTGTGCCCGACTGAGACTCGAACTCCGGACCTTTGCCTATTCGCGGGCAAGTGCTCTACCATCTGAGCTACCGAAGCACGACTCACGCCCGGTACTCACAGCTTTACTTCTGCCAGTATCTCGTCTCCTACGTTCCAAACTTTACAGAAGCTCTCCCGCGAACCTTGCAGAACTAGCACTCCTGAAAGAAAGGATACTGCGGAGACATGGCTTAGCCACAGCCTGGGGGATGTTTCCAGAATGAGATTTTCACTCTGCAGCGGAGTGTGCGCTGATATGAAACTTCCTGGCAGATTAAAACTGTGTTCGAGTCTCGGTCGGGCACACAGTTTTAATCTGCCAGGAAGTTTCATTGGCACTACAACAATGATAATAGTCAACATTATTATATCACTGTTATTCATCAATTTATGGGCTGAGCTACATGTCTCTTACGTAACGTTTAGCTGGCTGTATGGCACTTAGCTGCCGGAGTCCAAATAAATAATAAAAAATTTAAGTTTTATGTGTGACAAGGATCATGTCTGCCCAGGATCTTGTGTGGATCATGTGTAAACTTCTACCAAGCCACTTTTTATGAGTATTTATGTCTCCCTCCGAGATCCGAGCCGTCAGTCACCGAGACTCGGCGGAACCACGAGCAGCTCTGAAAGTATCCAGTGCAGCTCTGAGTCAAACGCTAGGGTCGGAAAAGTTTCAAGGACCACCACCATACAACCCGGAAGATTTACCTGGAGCTAAGACATCAGTCCATGGAAACCTTTCCTTTAAGATCTACTAATCCTTACTAGCGCTTTCTTTCAATGAGGGCGCTTGAATCTTTCATCCTGTGTTATCGATGAGTGGCGCCATAGAAGTACCACACATGTGAAACTGGCAGGACATGCGCTTTCCTCGCGTATTTCATCGGCACGTTAAGCCCCGCACGCTGCTGCAGGCCGCAGGAATTTGCGACAGATGCGTGTTCCAGAACGTGCAGACAGCGCCGCCCGAGCGAGTCGCCCGCTAACACTGCGGCGGCCGGTCGCGCGCGGGCAGTCCTGTCAGAGCAGGCGGACAGCACGGAGGTGGCGCCGTGGGCCGCGACCTTCGACGCGGACAGCAGGCGTCGCCCACAGACACTCGCGCCCGGCACGCCGATTCGCGAGGCTAATATTAGCTGGCGGCAGCCTCGTGGCACCAACCGGAATTTCGTGACGACTTTAGTAACAGTTTGCGCGCAGTAAATTACGTCCGCACGTTATTACCCGTGTGGAGGATCGCATTTACCGGTGTTCGGGCTTCAAAGGTCAGCACGGGCAAGGGTTCTGGGTACATTATTTCAGTTACTGGATACTACTCAATGCCAAAGCGGTTGTTGTGAGCAAATCAGCGCTTTTTGGCGCGCCAATTACCATCTCATTGTCGACACGGATCCTGTAAGCACACACAATATGGGAAGAAATTGAATGGTGGAGGGGGGGGGGGGGGAACACGGAAGAACACAAATTGAAATCTAATATTTTCAACATTTGGCCGCCCCGTCAGCAACTGTAAAATATTAATTTTAAATTACCAACAGCCTCAGTTGCAATGTTTACCTACATTTACCTAGGTTTCAGTTGGGATAACCCATCCTTCATCAGAATAAAAGGAACTACCATTTGTCCATATTGGACAACGTCAAAAGCTAAAAACTATAATATAGTAATACATCGTGATATTGCAATAACTTATCTGTCATCCTCATGCGGTCAAGTTCGATGATTAGCCCGAATATGCTAGGTTGGCTTAAAATTGTAAACTCATTGCTCCCTTCACTAATGACGTCCAACAAATTATTACAAATGTTACGTCAGTTGATATATCTTTGTTCCTTACAAGGTAACGTATACATCAATTTCGTTAGCCGCACCTGGTTATTAATAAAATTTTATGTTTAGGAATACGTGTTGGTACCAGTATTAACAAGTACGCATGTCACGCTATCATGCATGCACTCTCGAGGCTATAGCCAGTTCCAGTACAACATCCGTTGCTGCCGTACTGAGGTCGCGAAGTGGGGCCGAGGTTGTTTCCCAGATAACTTATGGAAGTATGACGATGTATTACTATATTATAGTTATTAGTTTTTGACATTTTCCATTATGGACAAATCGTAGTTCCTTTTATTCTGAAGAAGGTTGGGTTATCCCAACTGAAACCCGGGTAAATCTAGGTAAACATTGCAACTGAGGCTGTTGTTAATTTAAAATTAATAAATTGAAATCTGACTATCTTTAATATACACTGCGCGGCATCTGCACTTGGTACAGAAAGTGAAATGACAAGAATACAATGACTGATAATAGAAACAATTTCTTATCGACAAAAAGTCCACATCTACACTCACACCATCCGGCTTAATAGAAGAATACCTGTCAACATTAGAGGTTTCAATTAATGTATCTCACAGATACTTAAGGGGGGTAGGATGTCAAACGGGCCGACTTGGAGAAGGAGAGGTACCACAGGACATTTTAATTTGCACTGTCTATACTTTTACAAATAAATTCATAAAACTTTCTCAGCATGACCAGGAAGGATTCAGGATTCACACTCACAGCAGTGGAAGTTCAAAAACAGGAAAAAATAATATTTTTTAAATGTGAAATTTCATGATTTTTTCACTTACTGTTGGCTGCATTTGTTGCTATAGGTACACTTTTCTTCATAAGTAAGAGAGATTCTTCGATGAATTTTGCACAGCTTACAAACCATACTTACAGGTGTATGAAACCCTAGAATTTATTTAATCTATGGAAAAATGAATGGGCTGTTACGTTTTAAACTTCGTGTTTAGAGAAAACTTGAATTTCATAGTTAATTATCTCAATTGTTACCGAGCGAGGTGGCGTAGTGGTTAGCACACTGGACTCGCGTTCGGGAGGACGACGGTTCAATCCCACGTCCGGCCATCCTGATTTAGGTTTTCCGTGATTTCCCTAAATCACTCCAGGCAAATGCCGGGATGGTTCCTCTGAAAGGGCACGGCCGACTTCCTTCCCCATCCTTCCCTAATCCGATGAGACCGATGACCACGCTGTCTGGTCTCCTTCCCCAAACCAACCAACCAACCAACCACAGTTTTTAACAGATTTGGAAAATTCTAGAGTTTCATACATCTGTGAGTATGGTTTGTATGATGTGCAAAATTCATCGAAGAATCTCCCTTACTTATGAAGAAAAGTGTACCTACAGCAACAAATGCAGCCAATACCAAGTGAAAAAATGGTGAAATTTCACACGTAAAAAAAATTGTTTTTTGTGTTTCTGAACTTCCTCTGCTATGAATGTGAATTCTGAATCCTTCCTGGTCATGCTGACAAAGTTTTATGAACTTATTTGTAAAAGTATAGACAGTGCAAATTAAAATGTCCTGTGGTGCCTCTCCTGCTCCAAGTCGGCCCGTTTCACGTCCTACCCCCCTTAAATGTTTAGCAGGGAGAAAAAAAGGACGTAAGAGTTCCGTGATGCATAATGGGCGGAACATAAGTATAGGTTGGAGAACGATTGCGAAGAAATTAGTTGTGCTGAAACGAATTACCTCAACACTCGTCCGAGAAAAACAAACCATGGATGGACGGAGTACTACTCACGAATACCACTAGGATATACTCAGTACTGGTGCTATCTTCTCTGCTTCTAAGTACATTTAATTAGTGGTGAAATTGTGGATACGGTGAAAAATGGGGAATGCTGGAGTTGTATGTTATTAGACTGGTGGAAAAAATAGCCGTATCACCGAAAAAATAATTAACTTAGAGTAATGAAATTTGGGGAATACGTTTGTCTAGGTAACATATTTAAGTGACATGCATTGAAAAATAACAAGCTAAAGTAAGCGCTAGGTAAGCCATTCTATATGTGAATTGCTGGTACATCAATAACTGGTGACAATGTCAGAATGTTGAATGCAACCATGGAAACGTGCATTCATTGTGTCTTACAGGAACCGGATGCCACGTTATGGGATAGAGTTCCGTGACTATTGCACTTGGTCCGTCACTACAGGGGCGGTTAATGTTTGTGAATGACGCTTGAGTTGTCGTCCGGTGGTGTCCCATGAACGATTGATTGGAGACAGATCTGATGTTGGGTTACAACAGCGGTATGCGGGCGAGTGTTATCCTGTTGGAAAACACCCCCTGGAACGGTGTTCATGAACGGGAGCACAACAGGTTGAATAACCAGGTTGACGTGCAAATTTGAAGTCAGGATGCGTGGGATAACTCATAGAGTGCTTCGATTTCATACGATATCGCATCCCCAGCAGTAACTCCAGGGGTAGGTCCAGAATGTCCAGCACTCAGACAGGTTGGTTGCAGCCCTTCAACTGGCCTCCCTCTAACCAACACACGGCAATCACTGGCGTCGAAGCGGAACCAGCGTTCATCAGAAAACAACAGACCTCCACCCTGTCCTCCAATGTGCTGTTGCCTGACACGACTGAAATTGCAAACGCACGAGATTTGGAGTCAGTGGGATGCATGCTGCAGGACGCGGTGGCCGAGCGGTTCTAGGTGCTTCAGTCCGGAACCGCGCGACTGCTACGGTCGCAGGTTCGAATCCTGCCTCGGGCATGGATGTGTGTGATGTCCTTAGGTTAGTTAGGTTTAAGTAGTTCTAAGTTCCAGGGGACTGATGACCACAGATGTTAAGTCCCATAGTGCTCAGAGCCATTTGAACCATTTTTGGATGCATGCTACAGGGCGTCTGGCTCGTAGCCCGGCTTGAAGTAACGGGTTTGCAACAGTTGTGTCTGTGGTGCAAAGTGCTGCTCAGATTGATGCTATACATGCAGTAAGATGCACCAGAGCCATACGCTGACCACAATGGTCTTCCCTCTCGGTAGTGACGCGTGACCGTTCGGAGCCCGGTCTTCTGAAGAGTGTACATTCTCGTAATCACCACTGCCAACAATCATGTACGGTGACTACACTACTGCCATGTCTTTCTGCAGTATCGTACAACGAACTTCCAGCTTCTCGTAGCCCTATTATACGACCTCGTTTAAGCTCAGGCAGGTGTTGATAATGCCGTCTTTGTCTCCTTGAAGGCATTCTTGACTAACATTTACTTACCAAGTCCAATCTCAAAGGTAACGGCTGTATGCAAAGCAAACTGGCTCTTAGCACTATGCGACTTAACATCTGAGGTCATCGGTCCCCTAGTACTTAGAACTACTTAAATCTAACTAACCTAAGGACAGCACACACATCCATGCCCGAGGCAGGATTCAAACCTGCGACCGTAGAAGTCGCGCGGTTCCGGACTGAAGCGCCTAGAACCACTCGGCCACCGCGACCTGCTGCATGTAAAGCAAACCCATTTGCATCTCATAGTGGCAGTACCAGCGCCACACTTATGCGACCGGTGCGAAATTTGAATAGACATAATCTTTCAGATGTAGAAACATGCCTACCAACTTTCCTTTCGCTACGGTCGCGGGTTCGAATCCTGCCTCGGGCATGGATGTGTGTGATGTCCCTAGGTTAGTTAGGTTTAAGTAGTTCTAAGTTCTAGGGGACTGATGACCTCAGAAGTTGAGTCTCATAGTGCTCAGAGCCATTTGAACCAACTTTCCTTTATGTCGAACAACTTCTTCTTGATGTTGCGCTATTTCCACGTCAGTGTGTTATTAGTAGGGCTTGGGAGATGTTGATTTCTTTTGAATAGCCAAACATTTGCGAGAAGTAATAATAATTCCTTAAAAGACTTCGGCTAATATCCGATGGTAATGAAATGAAATATTCAAAGGGGTAACTATATTACAAGCGCACGGTGCAGTTTCTGCGTGGCAGCTTACAGCAATAAGTTTCAAGGATGCGTCTATCTTAAAATAATTAGTTATCAAGAAATAATTTTTTTTCGAAGTTTCTGCATGATCAGTGTCCGTACTAGATTACCTGCTCTCAGTATTTGGACTAACCACTGTCAATGGGCACACATGATGGTTTAATCAACCTGTAACCCAAATGTATGGCAGAAACATTCACTCTGACGTTTCAGGATTCCAACAATTTTCCTCGTCTCTTTTTCCTCTACCTCATCCACTTTGTAATCTGGTAATTTATTACGTACCATCAAATTTAATCAATATCTCTATGTGTAACATCCAGTAATTACTTTAGATAATTAAAATTAAACAAACTCACATTAAACATGATAGCTTCGTGCATCACCATGAAGCAATTATATTCTTTCTACAGCTCAACACAGATCAAACGAAAGCAAACTATTTACAGTTAGTTAATTAGTTAGTTAGTTCCATGTTCCACATATCATTTCCACGAAAAAACGAAATGGTGTGGGTCTAATCTTTTTATATTCAAATCACAAATCATTTTGTAAATATGTCTGCATGCTGATCATTCCTCCGTGCCTCCTTTTACACACTGAATAATAGAAATTCTTCTACGGAATGGAAGGAGTTAGTTTTAAAATTTTGCTTTGCCGTCAGTCAGCTATTTTATATCACTCCGTAAGTGATCAAAAATTTTGGTTGCAGCATTGAGCAACCCTTTTTGGGCTAAAGACAGCCTTAATGTGAGTTCATGAATGCCATTTTCTCTTCTGGTACTGTACATATGTACGATATTGCTCCTTATGAACTGCACTGGATTAGTTACAACAAACTTCATTATTGGGTAATTATTCTGTAAAGCAGTAGTCAGAATGCCTAAATCCTTAACCAGATGTCTATAAGATCATAGTTACTGACCACCACGTGTTATTCTAGCAGCATGTTTCTGACTAATGTCGATTTACTTTCTTGCAGTATTCCATATGACAGTATTGACTGAAAATAGGCAAAATATATCGACATACTGATTTATAATGAAGTCTTCTCGGGTTGTCAGCCGAGAAGCATCGTCGTCTCCATCATCTTCAGGTGAAGATGATGGAGACGCATTCCATCGAAACGTTGCTACGAGACGACGATGCTACTCGGCTGACAACCGGAGAAGACTTCATACATTAAATTCACCGAGAAAACCTGCATTCGCATATGACAAACTGATTTGTCTCTCCCTAAGATTTTCAATGGCTCTATGTGCAAATGTGGTTGAAATAAATTGTTTCAGGAGTTCCAAAATCTACTTTTAAATTCTTGTCCATACCGAAGCATTAGTACTTCCACGTTTTTCCCTATTAATTATTTCCTCACCATGTCACATTCATCATTCATGCAATAACTCCAGATGCGCAGAACTGAATTTGTTGTACCTTTTTGAAACTGAGAGTCAGAAGATAAGCAGTAAATCAATCAATGATACTTTTAAGAACACTGCTTATCATTTCTTCTGTTCCTGTGTGTATGTTTGGGTAGATTACATTTCTAGTGTCATCCACAAACTAATTCTGCTAGCTATATATTAGACGCAAGATTGTTTACGTGTGTGGGGAACAACAGCAAAGCGAAGACAGAGCCTTGGGGAACCCTGTACATGATTAGCTCCCCATTCCACCTCCCCCCCCTCCCCCCCACCAGAATAATCTACTTTTATCAAGTATAAGTTCCTTCATTATACATTGGTTGTGTATACCATCAATCCCATAAAACATTTGTTTTTCTGGGATAATATTGTGATTCACACAGTCAGGTGCCTTACATAGGTCGCAAAAAATATCAATCGGCGCTGTTTTGTTATTTGATGCTTGTAAAATTTGCTGAGAGAATGTGTAAATGGCATTCTCAGTACAGCAACTCTTCTGAAATCCAAGCTATGATTTACTGAGAATATTATTGTTGCTCAGACGGGATACTATTTGATACTCTATTGGACAGCCAACCAAACAGAGATGGTTTTTTATTTCTCAGAGAATGTACAATTTTCTTAATTTCAGAAGAAGACTTTGGAGATACATTTATGTGATTGAATTTTACGAGAATTGCTTTTCCATTATATTGCTGTGATTTTTCTCTTTAATTGTTTGTCTCTATATTTTCTACTATATTTAAATATTTGCTACATGTAACTCATCATTTATAATCCTTCCATTTAATTCAATAATGATGTTATCCTGTTCTGTGGCTCTATGTACTTACGATTTTTACACTACATTCAATACAACCTTACGTTTGCCGTAGAAATTACTGATTTTGCCATGATGTGGATGTTCATTGATTTTTTTATTAACTTTTATTAATAAATTGAGTAGCCTTTTGGTGTGTAACTGCTGAAAGATCTTTTCTTCCTCTTGCCAACAGATACAAGGTGCTTTTCCCTTCACAAAGCTACTTTGTTCCCTTTAGTGACCTATGGTTTTTTACATGGATCTTTAATGCCGTTTCTTATTAGGTTCTGCAGAAAGCCGTTTTCAAATAATAATGTGAGTTTACCATGGAACGGATCAAATTTTCGGTCGGTATTCTGCTCATTATAGATTTCGTCTATTTGGTGCCCTCCTCCCAAATCAACCAACCAAGCAAATCTTAAAAACATTTGTTCTGAAGTCATTTAATTATTCTAACTGATTTTCACTGAGGAGTATCATTACTGTAACGCACTGTGTCATTTAGCCTAACTAAATGCACAACATGCTCAGAGAGAGCATTTGTTAGTGAATATAAAGTTATTTTCTTTCTTTGAGGTTAATCAAAGAAAACATGAGTTAAGATCCTGCTGTCTTTATCCAGCTATGCTGTTAATTACTGAAACCAAATTTTTGGGTCCAAAGAAGGTTCCCAGATCATTTTTTCTATCAGAATCCTTTAGAAAATCTACATTGAAATCACCACTGACAAAAGCTGCTTGTTGCTCTCTGACAGGTAGCATAGCAAGGAATCCAAATTCCTCATAAACAGTTCAAAATTTTACGGTGGGTGTCTATACACAGTCACAATTAAAAAATAACTGTTTTTCTGTATTAATTCACAAGCACACACCTCTGTGTGCTGATCACTACCAAATCAACTTCTCTCAATGTCTTTCAACTAACGTTCTGTCTTAATACATGCAACAATATAATTGGTAAATTTAATCACAAGTTTATATACGCAACTGGCCATTAAAATTGCTACACCACGAAGATGACGTGCTACAGACGCGAAATTTAGCCAACGGGAAGACGATGCTGTGATATGCATTCACACAAGGTTGGCGCCGGTGGCGACACCTACAACGTGCTGGCATGAGGAAAGTTTCCAACCGATTTCTCATACACCAACAGCAGTTGACCGGTGTTTCCTGGTGAAACGTTGTTGTGATGCCTCGTGTAAGGAGGAGAAAAGCGTACCATCACGTTCCCGACTTTGATAAAGGTCGGATTGTAGCCTATCGCGATTGCGGTTTATCGTATCGCGACATTGCTGCTCGCGTTGGTCGAGATCCAATGATTGTTGGCAGAATATGGAATCGGTGGGTTCAGGAGGGTAATACGGAACGCCCTGCTGTATCCTAACAGCCTCGTATCACTAGCAGTCGAGATGACAGGCATCTTATCCGCATGGCTGTAACGGATCATGCCGCTACGTCTCGACCCCTGAGTCAACAGATGGGGACGTTTGCAAGACAACAACCATCTGCACGAACAGTTCGACGACGTTTGAACCAGCATTGACTATCAGCTCGGAGACCATGGCTGCGGTTACCCTTGACACTGCATCACAGACAGGAGTGCCTGCGATGGTGTACTCAGCTACGAACCTGGGTGCACGAATGGCAAAACGTCATTTTTTCGGATGAATCCAGTTTCTGTTTACAGCATCATGATGGTCGCATCCGTGTTTGGCGACATCGATGAACGCACATTGGAAGCGTGTATTCGTATCGTCATACTGGCGTATCACCCGGCTGATGGTATGGGGTGCCATTGGTTACACGTCTCGATCACCTCTTGTTCACATTGCCGGCACTTTGAACAGTAGACTTTACATTTCAGATGTGTTACGACACGTGGCTGTAGCCTTCATTCGATCCCTGCGAAACCCTACATTTCAGCAGAATAGTGCATGACCGCATGTTGCAGGTCCTGTACGGGTCTTTCTGGATACAGAAAGTGTTCGTCTGCTGCCCTGGCCAGCACATTCTCAAGATATTTCACCAATTGAAAACGTCTGGTCAATGGTGGCCGAGCAACTGGCTCGTCACAATACGCCAACTGTGGTATCGTGTTGAAGCTGCATGGGCAGCTGTACCTGTACACGTCATCCAAGCGCTGTTTGACTCAATGCCCAGGCGTATCAAGGCCGTTATTACGCCAGAGGTGGTTGTTTTGGGTACTGATTCCTCAGGATCTATGCACCCAAATTGCGTGAAGATGTAATCACATGTCAGTTCTAGTATAATATATTTGTCCAATGAATACGAGTATATCATCTGCATTTCTTCCTGGTGTGGCAATTTTAATGGCCAGTAGTGTACTTCATACACTACGATACGTAGAATTTAGGCAGATATCCAGGCTTACGCCGTGCACGTGTACACGCCCATGACTCTCATACAGGCAGAACCTACTCTGATCACCGACAACATCAGACTGCCGTTCCTCTTCATAGTCGACTATTTCACTACATCAGAGTAGCCTTGCTTGGTAGGCTTGTGGTGTCAGTGGTAGCTTGAGCAGAAGCACACGTGACCTTAATCCTGCTGCAATCAGACGGATCCCAGGTGATGCAGCATGTGCCTGGATTTCGTGCCTGGACGATGAACTGTCGGATACCACTGTTTGGCGTGCGTCTGCTCTAAGTGTACATCTAGAACCTGGTCTTCGGGGGTGTGAACGTTCCACAGACCACTGCTGAGAGCTGCAAGACACAACATGTGCAGCAATCCGTCCATACGTTCATCCAGCTTCTTGCAGTCCCGTCCCACAATGTGACCCCATTCAAATTACTGAAGCGAAGGGGTATGTACTCATCAGTTGACCACGGTTGTACCCTATAGTGAAAGTCGCAAACACTGTTTACCTGTAAACTCAACACAGTTGCTGCCTGCGGAGTTAAAACAAGGGGCGCAAATACAGGCCTCCTGAGTGCCACCTGAAAACCGACAATCGTGACAAAAGAAGCATCAACACTACAAACCTCAGTATGCACACATTATACCTAGGTGCTAGTGAACAGTGCCGTGGAGTGTTGCACTGTTTTCTGTCAGTATATGAACATAACACATTCTGTTTCAAGCCATGGCCAGGGAAAAGGATGAAGTGCACTTTTTTCTTTAAAATTAGTAGTCCATTAAATTTATAAGACCAGGAAGAATAGCACATATGTAAAATGTTACTTATTGTGTGTATACAGCACAGTTTGAAGAATACATGACTCAATTTGTAGGTGATTTGGAGGCGCGGAATTTAATACACAGAGCTGCCATCTGTGACAGCAATTATGAGTCTATTAGACTGGGCGGTCGCCAAGTCGAACTGAGACTCTGACAGATGTGGGTACATTATTTATCTGGCTTCACTTTTCTGCCAGAAATGGCGAGCTGTGTTGTGTCAGACTCTCGGGAAATGTTTTCAGTGGACGATATATCTGGAGAAAGTGCTGATCAGGAGAACAGTTGAACGCCCTCTTATAGCAGTACGTCGGGACAGCCCAAGCAACAAGAGCTTGTTAAAAGTTCTCGTCATAGAGACCTCCAGGACAGGGCACAGCCAACGGTCTTAAAACATCAAAAATGAAACGACTGTTATCCAATTTAGCGGCGGTGCGAACCAAAGATTCGTGTTCTGCACCCAAAGCCACTTCATGCTATAACGCCAAGTGGCGGGGCCATATACCAATAATATCACAACGTTGGTTTTCCTCGGAACGCCGACACACGAATACGTCTGGTGCAGGAATGGGAATCTGCTCAAAAGACGAAGTGGCGCCACACCTGTGTCTATGGTGCTACTCCTGTGTCTAGTGTTGTTGATGGACATACCACTTTAGACGCGCCGCTATCAGCTGTCGTGAGAAGAGAATCCTTAACTGTGGTCACCGCGCCGACAGTTTCCGGTGCTGCAGACATTTTCGCACAAATTCATTTTCTGACTGAATGTGCGTGGCACGGCTCCACGATTGTGCGCCACTGAGAGAACAATATCTCTGTCCTCTCGGGCTCGATCTGTGTGGCGCCGTTGATATAGTGGAATGCGACCCTCCTCAACATACTGATTTCATAGTCATGTGACAGTCGTGGAAACCCAATCAAAGCTAGTAGAAGTGTCGTGGAAAGTTATACCGCATTCTCGACAGAATTCCACGATTCTGCCAACTTCGAATTACAACACGGGCAGGTTGATGTTTCCGCTTATTACACCAGGATTACACAAACTCCTAATAAAAAGAAAAACAACTTCGAATGAGTAATCGGGTCCGTAACTTTTCCCTAACAACAGAGTGTAGCTCCTATGTGGGGTTCCGCTGAATTGATGAAATGCATTTAGTACAATTCATGTCAACGCTAATGCCGCTTTCAATAGGCCAGTCATATATAGTGACAACTAATAATTCAGTGCCATCGAATTAAGAATATGCAACGTGCTACCAGCTGCACACAGCATTGTAAACGTCTCTCTATTAAAGTAAGATTTCCAAGTTGACTCAAATTTCGTATGACAATCATCTTGTATTTGTTCTGTGACAATAATCAATTTATTAACACTTACAGAAAGCAGTGTAGTTTTGTCAGATCTCTCATCAGAGAGCTGGTTGCATCCCTCGTCACGCAACTCAAGCATATATACTGCTTCACCATAGCCCATAGGGGTACAGTGTAATATGGTTACTGTGGTAATATTTCTTGAAGCAGCCGAGATCGAAGCCCAGGTGTGTGATGGTTATTTTTGAAGCTTCTATAACTTATAATTGTATCAGTGAAGCACTGGTAGCGATAGGTTCAACTGTTCGTGAGTTCCTCACTTTCTTGGCTGCGGTGGGAGAGGGGGGGGGGGGGGAAATTCCTGACATTCTTTTTCACACCTACTTGGCTGAAACAGGAACTCTTTGGAGTAATGTTCTCTGGAAGCATAAATTTCCCTTTGCTTTCGTCTGTAAGGTCCAATTAAATGTCCCCGCATAACATGTTACGATCGATCGCTATTTATGGGCGTCACGTTACTCCAATTGGAGAGATATTTTGGTAGGATACTATGAGAGATTCTGTCCATAAACATGAAATCTAAAGAGCGTTCCGGTTGGTTCTGGTAACTTAATGAGTTGTACGTCGAAACTCCGCCGTGGGTTGGGCGAGGTGACTATTCAGTCAATATTGTGTCATAGGACACACGCCGGCTGACTCTTGAAATTTACAAAACTCTTATCTTCCATCTGCAGTGTTTGGTTTAATAATAATTTTGCACCCTCTCTCCATCAATATGGCATATGTTGACTTGGACAGCATAGCCCCAAACCGTCTCTAATGATCTTTCTGTCGACGGGCCTCAGACCTAATCAATGGATATTAAGTGCGTCTGTGTTTAAGCTATGTCCCACAAAAGACTGGAATTATAGTTCACATGTTTAACGTCAGTCGTACGCAGGAAATGTAAACTGGTTTTCTTACACTACAAACTATGCCATTAGCACTGCCAGGTGATTCGTAAAGTTATAAGCTCTCGTACTTTGTTTGTGTCACCACTGGTCAGAAGAGATTTCTGTAGGACACATTTATCCACGGTGACAATTTCTATAATAAGAAACGAATGACATTGACTGTAAGTTGTGTTAGTCTCATTAACGTTCTCATTGCCAATAATGTAGCATACATAGTACGGTACAACGCCAACAGTTTCCATCATTGCTTAATCTCGTAACCTATGTTCTGTGTACCCTGGAGTCCAGGGCTTTACTAAAATCCTTCCTCTCATTTTGTACACTGCTGACCCGAATACTTCTGGATATTTTAATCTTTTTGGTAGATTATGTGAACTTCAGAAAGACCCAAAGTAAATTTAACTTCGTAGATTTCACCGAATGCTCCTCAGCTGTTCCATATCTTCCGCACAAAGCTCAGCAGCAAGTCCAAGCGTGTTCATCTAGACTGGCCAGATGAGACAGCAAAAGCGTTATATTCTTTATATGTTATTCGTGAATGAAGCACTGAACATAACTAACATTATGGGTACACATACATGCAAATTTCAGCACAGGAGCTTTGCTCCAGTAAAAAAATGGCTCTGAGCACTATGGGACTTAACATCTATGGTTATCAGTCCCCTAGAACTTAGAACTACTTAAACCTAACTAACCTAAGGACAGCACACAACACCCAGCCATCACGAGGCAAAGAAAATCCCTGACCCCGCCGGGAATCGAACCCGGAAACCCGCGCGTGGGAAGCGAGAACGCTACCGCACGACCACGAGATGCGGGCTTTGCTCCAGTAGCTAATCTAGCACCCTTGAGGGGCTCATAATAATCTCATGTACATACCGATTTTGTAAGGACAGCGTTCCAGCTACTGTATATATACTGATCAGCAAGAACGTTACGGCCATCGACCTACTATCGATATAAACCCGTCCAGCGTCACTGCTAATCAGATACCGCACGGTGCGTGTAGTATCAGTGCGCGTGCTGTCATTGCAGAGAGTGGGGAAGGCGTGCGATCTAAGTTTGACCGAGGGCAGATTCTGAGGGCCCGTAAACTTGTCATGAGCATTTCGGAAACTGCACGAGTTGTCGGGTGTTCCAGGAGCATTGTGGTGTCTTCAACACATGGCGACACCAAGGTAGAACCACGTGCACACGTCGTGCGCTTGGGCGGTCACCCTCATTGAAAATGTCGGACGTCGTAGGCTAGGCAGACTGGTAAAACAGGGCAGGCGGTGAACTACGGCGGAACTAACATCAGGCTTTAATTCTGGGCAAAGTACAAGTGTGTCTGAACACACAGGGCTCCGAAGCCGACGACTCATCCATGTGCCAATGATAACCCCACGACATCAAATTGGTTCAAATGACTTTGAGCACTATGGGACTTAACATCTATGGTCATCAGTCCCCTAGAACTTAGAACTACTTATACCTAACTAACCTAAGGACATCACACAACACCCAGTCATCACGAGGCAGAGAAAATCCCTGACCCCGCCGGGAATCGAACCCGTGAACCCGGGCGCGGGAAGCGAGAACGCAACCGCACGACCACGAGCTGCGGACTAACACTACGACTGACTAACACCACGACATCAGCAACTACGATTGAAACAGGCACGTGACCATCGGCACTGGACGTTGGTGCGGTGGCACAGTGTTGCGTGGTCTGATGAATCCCGATACATTCTTCGTCATGCCGATGGGAGGGCGCGAATCTGTCGTCTTCTAGCGTAACAGCAACTCGGTACCTCTATGTGGGACGGAGACAAACTGGCGGCGGCTTCATTATGCTGTGTGGAACACTCGCGTGCTACGGTCGCAGGTTCGAATCCTGCCTCGGGCATGGATGTGTGTGATGTCCTTAGGTTAGTTAGGTTTAAGTAGTTCTAAGTTCTAGGGGACTGATGACCACTGTAGTTAACTCCCATAGTACTCAGAGCCATTTGAACCATTTGAACACTCGCGTGGGCATCCACGGGTCCAATGGAGCTCGTGCAAGGCATCATGACGGCAAAGAGTATCGTACACTGGTTCAAATGGCTCTGAGCACTATGGGACTTAACTGCTGTGGTCATCAGTCCCCTAGAACTTAGAACTACTTAAACCTAACTAACCTAAGGACATCACACACATCCATGCCCGAAGCAGGATTCGAACCTGCGACCGTAGCGGTCGTGTGGTTCCAGACTGTAGCGCCTTTAACCGCTCGGCCACTCCGGCCGGCTATCGTACACTGGTTGCAGGCTACGTACACCCCTACATGACGATCATGTTTTCCGACGGCAGTGGCATTTTTCAGCAAGATAATGCGCCATGCCACAAGGTCAGGAGTGTGACGGAGTGTTTCGAGAAACACAATGGCGACTTCCAATTGTGGTACCGTCCAACCAACTTGACAGGTCTGAAACCAATCTAACACACCTGGGATATGACAGAATGTGGCGTCAGAGCTCATCGCTCTTCTCCCTGGGATTTATGGGAGTTAGCTGACTTGTGTAGCAGATGTGGTGCGAACTCCCTCCAACGGTCTACCAAGGCCTCATTGCTTCCATGCTACGACGCGTCGCCGCTGTTATCCGTGCCAAAGGCGGACATGCCGTCTATTAGTTGGTGGTCATAACGTTCTGGTTGATCAATGTAAATACATGACAAGCTGCTTCAGCCATGTGTCATTTTGTTAGTGTGTAAGAGTATAACTAGGGCGAGATGTTATAGTGGTAAGAAGCAGGTCAGTACTTTTTGTATAAGTAAAATGAATGGTTTCTGTTCTATAACCTCAAGCTGAAATATAATTCCTAATGGTACTCCGTTCTGTGATAATTTATTTTTGTCATTTTTAGACACGATCCAGTGTAGATTAGTGAAACACGTATTACAGAAATAGTCATAATTCCTAATTCGGTATGTAATAAAGACCAATGCAAAAATCGAATAAGTAACATTAACACATTGCAGAGATTAATTTCGTTCTAATGTTCTTATCCTTCTTCGATGTCAATGGATATTGTCTAATTTTTTAACTCATATCTTCAACCGATAAAAACTCAACATTAATATCGATGGTGAAGTCGATCGATGATACGAAAAGAAAACTGGCCAGATGCGAGTAGGATTCGCGCTCCGGGGGTGGTCAGGTACAAACTTAATTATCTTCCATCCATCCTGGGAACAGGGAATCCCGACCATTTTTGCCTGTTTTTGACATAAATATTGGCATCTTATGGAGCAATCGTATTCCATATGACGAAAAATGTTTTTTTCTTGTGACGTAATTGCAAATTAACAGTTTTCTGGTTTCTTTATTTACTTTCCCTGAAATTTTGGTCCTTCCCAATTTTCGTGATTCTAGACCAAAGGGAAGTGCCTTGTAACTGATGATGACCGAGTTTCCAAGTATCAAAATACACTCCTGGAAATGGAAAAAAGAACACATTGACACCGGTGTGTCAGACCCACCATACTTGCTCCGGACACTGCGAGAGGGCTGTACAAGCAATGATCACACGCACGGCACAGCGGACACACCAGGAACCGCGGTGTTGGCCGTCGAATGGCGCTAGCTGCGCAGCATTTGTGCACCGCCGCCGTCAGTGTCAGCCAGTTTGCCGTGGCATACGGAGCTCCATCGCAGTCTTTAACACTGGTAGCATGCCGCGACAGCGTGGACGTGAACCGTATGTGCAGTTGACGGACTTTGAGCGAGGGCGTATAGTGGGCATGCGGGAGGCCGGGTGGACGTACCGCCGAATTGCTCAACACGTGGGGCGTGAGGTCTCCACAGTACATCGTGTTGTCGCCAGTGGTCGGCGGAAGGTGCACGTGCCCGTCGACCTGGGACCGGACCGCAGCGACGCACGGATGCACGCCAAGACCGTAGGATCCTACGCAGTGCCGTAGGGGACCGCACCGCCACTTCCCAGCAAATTAGGGACACTGTTGCTCCTGGGGTATCGGCGAGGACCATTCGCAACCGTCTCCATGAAGCTGGGCTACGGTCCCGCACGCCGTTAGGCCGTCTTCCGCTCACGCCCCAACATCGTGCAGCCCGCCTCCAGTGGTGTCGCGACAGGCGTGAATGGAGGGACCAATGGAGACGTGTCGTCTTCAGTGATGAGAGTCGCTTCTGCCTTGGTGCCAATGATGGTCGTATGCGTGTTTGGCGCCGTGCAGGTGAGCGCCACAATCAGGACTGCATACGACCGAGGCACACAGGGCCAACACCCAGCATCATGGTGTGGGGAGTGATCTCCTACACTGGCCGTACACCACTGGTGATCGTCGAGGGGACACTGAATAGTGCACGGTACATCCAAACCGTCATCGAACCCATCGTTCTACCATTCCTAGACCGGCAAGTGAACTTGCTGTTCCAACAGGACAATGCACGTCCGCATGTATCCCGTGCCACCCAACGTGCTCTAGAAGGTGTAAGTCAACTACCCTGGCCAGCAAGATCTCCGGATCTGTCCCCCATTGAGCATGTTTGGGACTGGATGAAGCGTCGTCTCACGCGGTCTGCACGTCCAGCACGAACGCTGGTCCAACTGAGGCGCCAGGTGGAAATGGCATGGCAAGCCGTTCCACAGGACTACATCCAGCATCTCTACGATCGTCTCCATGGGAGAATAGCAGCCTGCATTGCTGCGAAAGGTGGATATACACTGTACTAGTGCCGACATTGTGCATGCTCTGTTGCCTGTGTCTATGTGCCTGTGGTTCTGTCAGTGTGATCATGTGATGTATCTGACCCCAGGAATGTGTCAATAAAGTTTCCCCTTCCTGGGACAATGAATTCACGGTGTTCTTATTTCAATTTCCAGGAGTGTATACGACGTTAGTGGCCGTATGTTTTGATTGCACTGACTTACAAACTTGAGTCCTGTACGCTGCCAAGGGACCACAGGCCTAAATATGTGGCACAAATTTAAACTTGATCTGTCCAGCTGATCCTGAGAAAAAGGGGTCTGGGCAGACGGATAGACAGAGAGTCGGAAAACAAATAACGAAACAAAATTTTTTTTGCCTGATATGATTAAAAATTCACAATTTTCGGATTTTTGTCTTTTAACGGGCTGTGAAACCCTTCTTCTTGCTAAATTTCATGATTCTACGTACACGGAAAGTACCTTATCAGTTGTCATGAGTTCGTTTTCGAATACCCAAATGTGTGACATAAATATCTGGAGCTTTTGATCGCAATAGCTTAGAAGGTTCAGCGTTGTACAACGCCAAGGGATCACAGATCTTAGTATGTCACATAAATTTCAATTAATTTGAATTGATACGTCTGCCCATTACGGAGAAAAGGGGTTTTTAATAGTCGAACAGCAGACAGACAGACAGACTCACGGACAAGAAAGTGATCCTGTATGGGTTCCACTTTCACCCATTGAGGTGCGGACTCCCTCTCGCCGCCCCCCCCCCCCCCCCCCCCTCCCTTCACCAAAAAAAAAGGAGATTTATCTCGCCCTCTCTATGTTGTCTTGGTTTACCGTTATGTTCATCTCCGGCGATACAAATATTTACGGCATCTGCATTTTAACGTTCGAAACCAGTGTAGCGTGCGTGATGGTGGACACATTTTGTTATTCAAGATATTACGTCTATTCCTGTTCCATTCGCGGATGGGACATGGGAGACTGCTTACGCGCCTCTGAGCGAGCAGTTTTGTGCTGGTGAGAAATTCCACGTTGCGCGGTGATTAAGGCTGAGCGGCAAGTATCGTACCTCACACTAACTGGCTGGTTCAGCTGGTTCTCAAGGCCATAGAAGGTGTAGGCATGTCACTTCCATTAGGACCATTCGTGGTAAAATACGGTGGAACGCAGACCAGCCTTCGTGTTGATATCTCATTTACATTTTTATTGATACCACGTCAGAAATTTTCAAATCTTCCATTACGTTACCAACTCTTCGGAGACGCGTGCTCTGGTTCCTGCACGCTTTGTTCTGGCTAACTGATTCAATTTTCAGCATCGTAGCCGTAGAGCTTAGGAACATTTTGATTTCTGCTTACAATTTTAAATGTTTCTGGTTCAAATGGCTCTGAGCACTATGGGACTCAACAGCTGTGGTCATAAGTCCCCTAGAACTTAGAACTACTTAAACCTAACTAACCTAAGGACATCACACACACCCATGCCCGAGGAAGGATTCGAACCTGCGACCGTAGCGGTCGCGCGGTTCCAGAAATTGTTTCTGTTTAACATCTTCCTATATTTGTAGTTACTACCACTTAACGCTCAGTGCGTATTAATTTCTAGCTCAAAATAGCCAACTATTTGTGTGATTATTTGTATTTTTTGTACGTTACCGCTTCACGGTAGAGTGTCTCTAGAATTTTCGTTAACATGTGTGGCATTTGAAAAATACTTACTACATTTCAGCTACTGAGAAAATTTTGTACAACATATTAACGTGAAAGTTTAGGTGAATGAAGCTGAGTTTGGCAACGCTGTAAAAATATTCCTGCGAAAGTAACAACAGACATCTGTCGAATATTAGTAAAACGTTTCGGGTTGTTGTGCCTTGATCGGATAGATTTTTCATTAAAACCGCGCTGTCTAGTAGCAGAAGGAAAAATTTGATAATTTGCCACCTAATCTGATGACCCGCCACTTTGTACGATTCCCGCACGGTTATCAATTTATCCGCACATTCGTTATCTCAAGATAAGAGATCTGTGGTGCCAGGGATGAAGATTTTGCCGCTAGTTCGCGATTTGCGCACACGGAGGAAATAATAGCCATTGTAGAAGCAGGCATTCGTAGTGTGGAAATGGTTACAGCTGTCGAAATCCGTATAGAAACGGTGGAGAGTACTAGCTAGTGCAAAGCTTCTAAAAACTAATTCGGCTGTGGATGAGAAGAATGACATAAGACGCCTGAATTTCCCGACAAGAGTAAATACGACGGTAGTTTTCAGTGTGGACGATTATCACAGTGAGATTAACGACTTATTACATTCGCAGACATACAGGAAACTGGGTAAAGACCCTGCTGACAAAGTTTTTAGAATTGTTATGTGGTTGATGAAAAGAAGACCTATAGCGAACCGAGTGTTTAAAAACGCTTGTTCTATTCAGTTGCGCTACGACAAGGACTTATGGTTTGCCGAAAGTGTAAGAACGTGTTCCACTGAGACCTATAGTGAATGCCACTGGTTCGCCCACCTATTCGATTCCCATGCTCTTGGCAATGTTACTACAAACGTATGTGGGACGATCGGGCACCTATTTCAAGAATTCGACACATTTTATTAGTAAATTAAACGACATTGTGATCCATCCGGGTACACATTAGTTAGTTTCATGTTTACCTTTATTTACTACGGTTTCCCTCAGTGAGTTGGTGCAAAAGCTCAATCACATTCTTCTTCCTGATATTACAAAACAGTTTGAAAATATTGTCTCAGTACCACGTATATCAAATGGAACGATGGTTTCTATGAGTAGTGGGACGGCGTGTCTATGGGTAGCCCCGTAAGCCCTAGTTATAGCTAATTTTTTTCTGGAAAAATTGGCGGAGAAGGCACTGTAAACTGTCAATTAAAAACCGAATATCTGGTTCTGCTGCGTAGATGACACGTTTGTTTTGTGGAAGCATGACAGAGAGGAAGTAGGTCGCTTTCACAAGCATCTCAAAGGGATAATCCGAAGATTCAGTTCGCTGTGGAGTGGGAGGCGGGCGGAACATTAAATTTTCTTGTTGTGCTTGTTTTCGAGAAAGAAGATGGTAGCTTAGGCCACACAGTTTACCGAAAACCCACTCGCATAGACCGTTACTTACACTATGATTCGAACCACCACGCAATAAAAGCAAGGAATCATAAAAACGTTGTCCGATAGACAAAGGACCATTTTTGCTCCAGAGCTGATTCACGCGGAATTAAAGCACCTCACCAATGCATTGCTGAAGAATGGTTATTCGTCCGCTGAGCTAAAAAGAGCACTAAGGTCGCCGCCCAAAAATGACAGCGATGCAAAAGCGTCTGTGAAATTGAAAGTTTTCCTGCCTTTCGTTAACGACGCTGCTGACCTTGTAGGAAAAATCATTGTAAAAAGTAACATCGCGGTAATCTACAGATCCAACCGGAAGATATAGGATCACGTAAAATTGGCCAGGGGCACTCGCAACACGTGGGAACTACAAAAGGAACTGTCAACGAAAGACTAGAAAAGGACAAGACCAACTATAGGGGTGAAAGACTGAGAGATCAACTATTGCGGAATATGCTTTACTGCCAGGAGACCACTACATTAATCTTTATAGGAGTCCAGAACTGGCAGCCAAAAGCGTATCTACATCTGCATGACTACTCTGCAATTCACATTTAAGTGCTTGGCAGAGGGTTCATCGAACCACAATCATACTATCTCTCTACCATTCCACTCCCGAACAGCGCGCGGGAAAAACGAACACCTAAACCTTTCTGTTCGAGCTCTGATTTCTCTTATTTTATTTTGATGATCATTCCTACCTATGTAGGTTGGGCTCAACAAAATATTTTCGCATTCGGAAGAGAAAATTGATGACTGAAATTTCGTAAATAGATCTCGCCGCGACGAAAAACGTCTTTGCTTTAATGACTTCCATCCCCACTCGCGTATCATATCTGTCACACTCTCTCCCCTATTACGTGATAATACAAAACGAGCTGCCCTTTTTTGCACCCTTTCGATGTCCTCCGTCAACCCCACCTGGTAAGGATCCCACAATGCGCAGCAATATTCTAACAGAGGACGAACGAGTGTAGTGTAAGCTGTCTCTTTAGTGGACTTGTTGCATCTTCTAAGTGTCCTGCCAATGAAACGCAACCTTTGGCTCGCCTTCCCCACAATATTATCTATGTGGTCTTTCCAACTGAAGTTGTTCGTAATTTTAACACCCAGGTACTTAGTTGAATTGACAGCCTTGAGAATTGTACTATTTATCGAGTAATCGAATTCCAACGGATTTCTTTTGGAACTCATGTGGATCACCTCACACTTTTCGTTATTTAGCGTCAACTGCCACCTGCCACACCATACAGCAATCTTTTCTAAATATAATAAAAAATACCGTGAAATTCTATACAAAGAGGGTACGTAGTTTGTTAATCATCCCACGAATTTCAGTAGGACGGAGAGGGTTGTGAAACTGAATGACGTCAGGATCCCGTTGCTGAGGAGGTTGTACACTAGTCTTCTACCACGGGGTAATAGCAACAGTGGACGGCGGCACCCGACAACGGCGAAACGGCCAATTGCGCCCAAGTATTCAAAGCATATAGCGTCACGGTACTGTGCGGGAGCACGCGTAAACGAAATTTTGCAGCAGCAGTATCGTGCCACGCTGTGAATTGGACATTCAGTGATGCTACGATCTCTCTTGAAAATGTCCTCCGCAGATGGGGACGAAACGTTGGGTTTTAATGGAAAATACATCCGACCACGGCATAATAGCCCGGAATATTTTATTAATTGTGACATTTTCGGTGGTGAATGTTTACATTTTACAGACATCTGTCGAATATTTGTATCTTTATGGCTTCGTGAGATGACTCAACGCTACAGGAAATTGATACTTTTCTGTAGTTCAGAACAATGTTTTCCACTGACCAGTGTTTACCACAATTAATTTACTGTCAGATCTCCTTTTGCCAGGCGTAGTGCAGTAACTCGGCATGGCATAGGCTCAACAATTCGCTAAAAGTCCGCTACAGAAATATTGAGCCATGCTGTCTCTATAGCCGTCCATAATTGCGGAAGTGTTGCCGCCGCAGGATTTTGTGCACGAACTGACGTCTCAGCTAGTCCCATAAATGTTCGATGGCATTCATGTCGGGCCGTATCGGTGGCTAAATCATTCGCTCGAATTGTCCAGGATGTTCTTCAAATCAGTCGCGATCAACTGCGGCTCAGTCACATGACGCAGTGTCATCAATAAAAATTCCATCGTTGTTTGTGAAGATGAAGCCCATGAATGGCTGCAAATGGTCTCCATAACCATTACCAGTCAATGACCTGTTCCGTTGCACCAGAAGACCCAGTCCCATGTAAACACTGCCCACATCATTACGAAGCCGCCACCAGCTTGCACATTGCCTTGTTGCCAACTGGAATTCCGTGGCTTCGTAGGGGCTGCCTCACAACCGAACCCTAATATCACCTATTAACAATTGAAATCGGGACTCATCTGACAGGTCACGGTTTTCCAGTCACCTAGGGTCCAACCGATATGGTCACGAGCCCAGGGAAGTGTTGCTGACGATGCCGTGCTGTTAGCAAAGGATTCGCGTCGTTCGTCTGCTGCATTAGCCCAGTAACGCCAAAAGTCGCCACACTGTCCTAATGGATACGTTAGTCGTAATGTCCCACACTGATTTCTTCTGTTATTTAATGTAGTGTTTCTTGCCTTTTAGCACTGATAACCCTACGCAAACGCCGCTGCTCTCGGTCTGTTACGTGACGCTCGTCGCCCACTCCGTGGGAAGACTCAGTACCTGAAATGTGGTATTCTCAGCCCGCTGTTGACACTGTGTATCTGGGAACATTGAATTTCCTAACGATTTTCGAAATGGAATGTCCCATGGATCTAGCTCCAATTACCGTTCCGCGTTCAAAAACTGTTAATTCCCGTCGAGCGGCCGCAATCACGTCGGAAACCTTTCCACCTGAATCACATGAGTAGAAATGACAGCTCAGCCAATACATTGCCCTTTTATACCTTGCGTACGCGATACTACCGCCAGCTGTATATATGCATATCGCTATCCCATGACTTTTGTCCCTCAGTGCATTTCCATACAGGATGCACTTCAACAAAACCGACAAACTGCGGGGTGGATTACTGACTGAAAATGGAGGAAAAACGTTCGAATGAACGTTCGTCCGCAAATAAATCGTACCTTCTCTAGATACCGCTGACGAATGAAAGTTACTCTGACAACGTGCCTTGTGTTACTTGCATATTGCAGACTGTGTGACTGACGCAGCGTACAGTAAGAAGCAGAATGGTCCGGTATTCATGTCGGGAACAAGCCAAGATGGTGTTGTGTATGGCCAAGAAGATGGAAATGGTCGAGAGGGAGTTGGCATATCACACAACATTTCAAGCCATTATTGGGGGTTTGTGTGGTAATGAATCCTTTCAGGCAGTTGCGTACCCCAGATGTGGAGGACCAGGTTCTGCAGAATATTAAGATGAACCCTGGTAAGAGCTCCAGGTAAATGGCTCAGCACGGTATCTGGCAAAGTACTATTATGTGTATCCGGCATGACAACCGCTTGCAATGATTGCCAGGATTATCAACAGAGGATTTTCTTCTATGGAAGGATTTTGTCGATCGTTTTTGCACCAGACCATCAGAGTGATGAGATTTCTGTCATTAGTCCTCTTCAACGACGAAGCATTCTTTATTAACCTGCATTATCTCCATCTGTGGGCTACACACAATGCTCGTGGAATGGTTGAGGCATCTCATCAGCATTGGTTCAGCATCAGTGGGTGGGCAGCGATCCTTGGACCGGCTATTATTCCACAAATTCTCGACGGAGGAACGCACCTGGACATCCTGCGAGGAGATACTCTCCCTGGCTGCTTGAGATTCTGCCTTTAACAATACGACAGGTTATGTGGTTTCTGCATGACGGAGCACCACCCCACTTTCGGATTACATTTCGCCGACAACTCAATAACATCTTCCCCGGACCATGAATACGACGCAGAGGCCCTGCTCGATTACCGGAATCAAACACCCTGTATTTTTATCTCTGGAGGCATCTGAAAGCGTTGTGTATGCTGGACCACTTACTGATGTGCGGATACTTGAACAGCGTGTTCACGGCGCCTGTGACGCTATTTGAGGAGATGCCAGAAAGTATGAAAGAGTGCGGCAGTCCATGCTGCGATGTGTGAAAGCGTGCATTACATTCCATAGAGGCCACTTTAAACATCTGTTCTGATGTGGATGCGATGCAGCTACTACTAGCAGTGTATCTAGTAACCGAAGTTCCGTGCCCCAAAGTATCTACCATAGCAACTTAAAGAGCGAAATGGGGGAAGATGTGGTCTTACAAATTATGTATTTCAACAAACAATCGATTCTGAAAAAGGTAATACACGAAACAAATGTCTCAATTTTTTACACGTGAAGACGAAGCAAAGAGGAGACTAAAATTACTTCACGTACTACATTTGACCTAGCGATGGCTCATGTTCCACACTTGTCCAAAGGCGTAAATTGAAACAGTAAAAAGGCACATGATATATTAGCGAGAGTAAGAAATTCTCAAAATTTATGGCTTCTTGATCATTTGCAGACAGAATTTTATTTATTACACCATGGAAAATGTAGTGCTTGCGAAGTTGTTTCTGCTACCTCTAACCATAATTCCATCTACGCAAGAAACAATCGAAATCTTGAAGGACGAATATACACTTGAATCAAAATTCTGGAAAGATTTGTTCTCAATACACCCGCTTGTGTATTGGATTCGGCCACTCTGCCGAAACGCACATCCGTTTACAAATGATGTCACTAGTTTTCTGTTTGTAGTCCCTTTCTCATCTCCAACAGGAGGGATACTAGATCACTCTTGCTGTTCAGAAGGATCTGTTGATTTCTTCTGATGACCAGCGTTTGAATCTTAATGTAATCTACATGCCTACCTACAGTCTGCATTCTGAGCTACAAGCGTTTTAGTTGTTGGCAGTGTCAGACGGTAACGAATTAACTCCTGGTGTTCATTTTGTTTTTTACACTTTTTGAGAACTTATGTTTATTGCTTTATATGTCATGCTCTTTACAGAAGATGTGTACTGATGAATAAGTGAAGAATCCAACCGTAATGGCTCAATTGCTCTGATACACTGCAATATTAGATCTTTACAGAAACGTTAAATTTCTTCCAGGTGGATAAAGCCGGCCGCTGTGGCCGAGCGGTTCTAGGCGCTTCAGTCTGGAACCGCGTGACCGCTACTGTCGCAGCTCCGAATCCTGCCTCGGGCATGGATGTGTGTGATGTCCTTAGGTTAGTTAGGTTTAAGTAGTTCTAAGTCTTGGGGACTGATGACCTCAGATGTTAAGTTCCATAGTGCTTAGGGCCATTTGAACCATTTGCTAAGTCCCATAGTGCTCAGAGCCATTTGAACCATCTCCCAGTCTAACGTCATATCAATATCCACAATTAATTTAGTGTTCGACAGTACAACTGTGTGACAGTATTTTGCTGTATAGAAGCCACTGAGGCGCCTGCATCTTTATTTCGCAAAGTACACTCCTGGAAATGGAAAAAAGAACACATTGGCACCGGTGTGTCAGACCCACCATACTCTCTCCGGACACTGCGAGAGGGCTGTACAAGCAATGATCACACGCACGGCACAGCGGACACACCAGGAACCGCGGTGTTGGCCGTCGAATGGCGCTAGCTGCGCAGCATTTGTGCACCGCCGCCGTCAGTGTCAGCCAATTTGCCGTGGCATACGGAGCTCCATCGCAGTCTTTAACACTGGTAGCATGCCGCGACAGCCTGGACGTGAACCGTATGTGCAGTTGACGGACTTTGAGCGAGGGCGTATAGTGGGCATGCGGGAGGCCGGGTGGACGTACCGCCGAATTGCTCAACACGTGGGGCGTGAGGTCTCCACAGTACATCGATGTTGTCGCCAGTGGTCGGCGGAAGGTGCACGTGCCCGTCGACCTGGGACCGGTCCGCAGCGACGCACGGATGCACGCCAAGACCGTAGGATCGTACGCAGTGCCGTAGGGGACCGCACCGCCACTTCCCAGCAAATTAGGGACACTGTTGCTCCTGGGGTATCGGCGAGGACTATTCGCAACCGTCTCCATGAAGCTGGGCTACGGTCCCGCACACCGTTAGGCCGTCTTCCGCTCACGCCCCAACATCGTGCAGCCCGCCTCCAGTGGTGTCGCGACAGGCGTGAATGGAGGGACGAATGGAGACGTGTCGTCTTCAGCGATGAGAGTCGCTTCTGCCTTGGTGCCAATGATGGTCGTATGCGTGTTTGGCGCCGTGCAGGTGAGCGCCACAATCAGGACTGCATACGACCGAGGCACACAAGGCCAACACCCGGCATCATGGTGTGGGGAGCGATCTCCTACACTGGCCGTACACCACTGGTGATCGTCGAGGGGACACTGAATAGTGCACGGTACATCCAAACCGTCATCGAACCCATCGTTCTACCATTCCTAGACCGGCAAGGGAACTTGCTGTTCCAACAGGACAATGCACGTCCGCATGTATCCCGTGCCACCCAACGTGCTCTAGAAGGTGTAAGTCAACTACCCTGGCCAGCAAGATCTCCGGATCTGTCCCCCATTGAGCATGTTTGGGACTGGATGAAGCGTCGTCTTACGCGGTCTGCACGTCCAGCACGAACGCTGGTCTAACTGAGGCGCCAGGTGGAAATGGCATGGCAAGCCGTTCCACAGGACTACATCCAGCATCTCTACGATCGTCTCCATGGGAGAATGGTTCAAATGGCTCTGAGTACTATGGGACTCAACTGCTGAGGTCATTAGTCCCCTAGAACTTAGAACTACTTAAACCTAACTAACCTAAGGACATCACAAACATCCATGCCCCTAGGCAGGATTCGAACTTGCGACCGTAGCGGTCTTGCGGTTCCAGACTGCAGCGCCTTTAACCGCACGGCCACTTCGGCCGGCCATGGGAGAATAGCAGCCTGCATTTCTGCGAAAGGTGGATATACATTGTACTAGTGCCGACATTGTGCATGCTCTGTTGCCTGTGTCTATGTGCCTGTGGTTCTGTCAGTGTGATCATGTGATGTATCTGACCCCAGGAATGTGTCAATAAAGTTTCCCCTTCCTGGGACAATGAATTCACGGTGTTCTTATTTCAATTTCCAGGAGTGTAAGCACGTTCTCATTGCGACCACGAGTGTCTGTGGGCCACTTAGTCCTCCAGAATCTGCGATAAAGACGTCGCGCAGAGAGCATCTCACATCACTATTTCACATTCGTGTATAATTTCTGTGTAGAGCGATAAGCTAAAAGTTTTTGTAAACAAATTACCGTTCATATAGTAGCATGCTATAGTAACATGCTTGCTGCAATGTAGGCCACATTCCAGACGCGCTATAGATGTACGGTTCTTGACGGAGCAAAATATCTAAAAGGCTGTTGGAGGCTTTGTCGTAGCCATGAGCTCAAAAAGATTCCAAAGTATTAGTAATCATGAATGGGGTGGGTTACACTGTTGAATTTTCGCCCTCATTACATTGCATTATGATTGAGCTAAGTTATTTGAATGTGTAGAACTTTAATCTTCCTTTTTATCTTTTTTTTTCCTTTCTTTCGCGTATTTCCTACTGTTCGAACAGAGCATATATTCTGAAATCTTAAGAGTTCTCCAGTTGTTAGAGAATGCTCCGTTAGACAATGATGCTGCTGAATCCGTTTGTACAGAATCAAGCATTGTAGTTAACACCTCTGTATAATACTTATGAAGTCTGTGTTACTGATAAGGTCATACGTCGCCCTGTTACAACAAAGTCGCAGTATGGCATCATACATTATTGTGACGGCATGCTATGGTAACTTCTATCATAAACAGTTTGCTTTGGTAACTCTTTTACTGTGTGATAATTTAAAATATGGGAGGTGGCCATGTTTTGTAGCGCTTACAGGCAATGCATCGACTCGGCAATTGTATATGCCGTGTGCTCCAGTTTCCGTTTGTTGGCTTTAAGATCTGACATTTCCAGTTTTCTTTCTTTCGTATACATAACATATATACCGTGCTTTTAGGGGCTTATAATCCCAGGAGAGTAAATGCAAAACACTTTGAAGCACCACACACTGATTGGCATTTCTCAGTATGCAGAGCTTCCCATTGGGATATGACAGCAGGCTACTGTGGAGCTTCGATTCCCGCGTCGTAGAATTATAAGTTAAGTCTCTTCGCAAAACAGATTAACATTGAAAGCTGTTATTCCATCAGATCTAAACTCTGCAAACGGCTGTTATGTTGTTAGGTGTACAACATCTCCCTAGAAGTCACTTGCCGTGCAGAAGTCGTGGTTTAGTAATAGACAGTCACATATCTCCCACTTATTAAAAATTCTCAGCAAAATTTTGCGTTATGTCCAAATTCAAATTGTAATGGACATCTGCACGGATCTGCTCCAATATTGCAGGCGGATCTTTCAGTAGAATGTCCGTTTTAACAATTAGTTCCATTTTATGTGGTATAGACTCAGGAATTGTATATTCATCCAAAATGATTCTTCCTTGCTGATTTTTTGCAATATTCCTCTTGCATTCATATCGTAATTCCCACGTAGAACAAACAGTTACATCACCACTATGTCTCACAGTAACGACATTGGAGAATTTACGCCGTAAATAATAATTAAATGACTAACACAGCTCCTTCTTTGACATGTCTGAAAGTCCCTAGTCTGATCGCTCCTGAGAGCCCACTTGTCACAGATTTAATGAGTGAAGGCACATTTAAATTCTTTTCGTTAAGGAGTATGCCATTTTCGGTGTCACTTATATTGCCAATGTTAGTAACAAGACGGTACAGTTTCACCAGTAATAACCAGAAACCAAAGCGCACGTCAGGTGACACGCCTTCTTTCCCAATAGCTGAGAGATGTTTAGCTCTTTTGAAGAATACACATTTACACCTTCCACTACCACAGAAGACTTACCGGATGTGGCTGTCCACTCTGCTTTTATACTCTAAGATGGCAGCACTCTACTGAGTTAGAACCACACAGCAGCTGTTCCGTAGGTTATTCTTTAACTGACACTACATGGAAGTGATTAGCACAGAATACAGTCGAGTACATAGTAAATACTGTGTTGGTGTTTAATACACTTAAGGCACCTTGCACAGGGTGAAACATATGATCCATTCTGTTACACTCCTCACTGGATTCCAAATGCATACGAGTTGCAAGTAACGCTCTGGCAGCACTCAACTAAGGCGAAGTGCGCAAGGCAGGATATGTACAGGGTGTTTCAAAAATGACCGGTATATTTGAAACGGTAATAAAAACTAAACAATCAGCGATAGAAATACACCGTTTGTTGCAATATGCTTGGGACAACAGCACATTTTCAGGCAGACAAACTTTCGAAATTACAGTAGTTACAATTTTCAACAACAGATGGCGGTGCGGTCTGGGAAACTCTATAGTACGATATTTTCCACGTATCCACCATGCGTATTAATAATATGGCGTAGTCTCTGAATGAAATTACCCGAAACCTTTGACAACGTGTCTGGCGGAATGGCTTCACATGCAGATGAGATGTACTGCTTCAGCTGTTCAATTGTTTCTGGATTCTGGCGGTACACTTGGTCTTTCAAGTGTCCCCACAGAAAGAAGTCACAGGGGTTCATGTCTGGCGAATAGGGAGGCCAATCCTCGCCGCCTCCTGTATGTTTCGGATAGCCCAAAGCAATCACACGATCATAGAAATATTCATTCAGGAAATTAAAGACGTCGGCCGTGCGATGTGGCCGGGCACCATCTTGCATAAACCACGAGGTGTTCACAGTGTCGTCTAAGGCAGTTTGTACCGCCACAAATTCACGAAGAATGCCCAGATAGCATGATGCAGTAATCGTTTCGGATCTGAAAAATGGGCCAATGATTCCTTTGGAAGAAATGGCGGCCCAGAGCAGTACTTTTTGAGGATGCAGGGACGATGGGACTGCAACATGGGGCTTTTCGGTTCCCCATATGCGCCAGTTCTGTTTATTGACGAAGCCGTCCAGGTAAAAATAAGCTTCGTCAGTAAACCAAATGCTGCCACATGCATATCGCCGTCATCAATCCTGTGCACTATATCGTTAGCGGATGTCTCTCGTGCAGCAATGGTAGCGACGCTGAGGGGTTGCCGCGTTTGAATTTTGTATGGATAGAGGTGTAAACTCTGGCGCATGAGACGATACGTGGACGTTGGTGTCATTTGGACCGCAGCTGCAACACGGCGAACGGAAACCCGAGGCCGCTGTTGGATCACCTGCTGCACTAGATGCGCGTTGCCCTCTGTGGTTGCGGTACGCGGTCGCCCTACCTTTCCAGCACGTTCATCCGTCACGTTCCCAGTCCGTTGAAATTTTTCAAACAGATCCTTTATTGTATCGCTTTTCGGTCATTTGGTTACATTAAACCTCCGTTGGAAACTTCGTCTTGTTGCAACAACACTGTGTTGTAGGCGGTGGAATTCCAACACCAGAAAAATCCTCTGTTCTAAGGAATAAACCACGTTGTCCACAGCACACTTGCACGTTGTGAACAGCACACGCTTACAGCAGAAAGACGACGTACAGAATGGCGCACCCACAGACTGCGTTGTCTTCTATATCTTTCACATCACTTGCAGCGCCATCTGTTGTTGAAAATTGTAACTACTGTAATTTCGAAAGTTTGTCCGCCTGAAAATGTACTGTTGTCCCAAGCATATTGCAACAAACGGTGTATTTCTATCGCTGCTCGTTTAGTTTTTATTGCCGTTTCAAATATACCGGTCATTTTTGAAACACCCTGTATGTGCCACCATTGTGGCTGCCTGCTTCACGGAACGCCGCAAAAACAATTCAGTATTGCCTCTTCCCCGTAATAACATGCCCGCAAGTTAAAACTACACTAATTAGAAATAGAGAAAGAGTTCTTTTCTGTGTGAAAGTGTATACATACAATGTAATAAGATTTTTTAGAAAAATATTTGTTTTCGTATTCTCTTCTCTGACAAAAATCTTGAAAAGCCTTCTATTTGTGATGATCTATATGGGAAGCGGGTAGTTGGGTAGGCTTGGAAAGTAGTCTAAACTAGGCAGTTCAAAGTGTAGTCAACCTCGTTTCTTATCCACATGACGTCATTTTATACCGTCAAAGTTGATATGATGTTAAGTCAGTGTGTTTGTCGCACATGAGATTCCATTAGATCGTTCGGGTAATTTGGGGCAAAAAAATGTAATTTTTTATGAAAATACCCGACCACTGAGCTACAATGGAGATCACATTGCTGGAAAGCAGTGGAAGCCGTCAAGTACAGACAGCAAGTGACGACACTCTCACAGTCAAATTAAAATTGGTCGAAGCGTGAGGAGCTAAACTTGCATGGTGTTGGCTGACATCATGATGACGTCGTCAAGTGAGGGTGTGGCAGTCGGGCTCACGGGGAGCTGGGTAAGGGGTGGAGGTGGCCTTGGCGATAAGAAAGTGCTGATTCTGATGTCAACATTGCCACCATGGCATTGGTGCATGCGGGCAGATGCATTGATCCCAGAATTCCCGGAACGGCTTTTATGATAAGATAGTAGTGATGCAGATGTCTGCGAATTCCTGGCTTGTTCTCTCCCTGACCCACTACTGATGATTTGGCATCTAAATGCTGTAGTAATTGTGAATGTGGAAAGATATAAGTCGATGAGCAGCTTCTTCTTATATATAATTTGTTTTTGTCTTCAGACAACGTTCTGTTTTTGCTAAATCATTAGAGGTTGCAGGGTTTCAAAGTCGTCTACTCTTAAAAATTAACTTCGTTTTACAGAATCGGATTTTCCTGGTGACCTTCAGCTTACCTGAACTTTTCGCTCCCAAGTACAGAATCAGCAGCCTGAAGTACTGGGTGGTTAGATAACCAATTACCACATCGGCAGAAGTAAACTCCATCATTTTGCTTTGGGCAAAGCTAATTCACAGGCCTTCCTGAGCGTTATATAATGAATGTTTCGCAGTAATACCGCTGTGATGAGGGCTGGTGATATTAGAGCAATTTTTATTGAACGTCACTTCATTGTTCCCGTATTATTCGCCTGCAGATACCCACCATGACGCAGGCTACAGCATTTCAGAAGCTTACTCAGTTTTAGAATCTAGAAGTGTTAATCTGAATCATCAATCTTAATCACACACATCATACAAGTTCCATGTGAATGTAGAAATAAAGCGCTTTTTCTCAAATTTTCTTTTTACGCCAAGCCGGCCGGGGTGGCCGAGCGGTTCTAAGCGCTGCAGTCTGGAACCGCGCGACCGCTACGGTCGCAGGTTCGAATGCTGCCTCGTGCATGGATGTGTGTGAAGTCCTTAGGTTAGCTGGGTTTAAGTAGTTCTAAGTTCTAGGGGACTGATGACCTCAGAAGTTAAGTCCCATAGTGCTTAGAGCCATTTGAACTTCTTTTACGCCAAGCTGTGCCTCGCTGTTGGAAGCAGGGTGTCTGGAGGTTAGTAAATACGTCATACCATCTATCTATCCCCGTAATCTGTTAAACCGAAAGCACCACTGCTCAAAACGAGGATGTAGATTATTTATAAACTTCATTATGTCCTCGTCACATGTCGAGAACAAGATAGAGATCCTCTCTACTTTAATGCCAGTGAGATGCGACAGTCGAAGGTCGCTGTAGTGTGCTGAGAGTTTACGATATTTGGAGACCAGTGGTGTTAACTCGTCCCGTCTCGGGGCCCATGACGTGACAAACACTTACTGAGCCAAGACACGAAATGCCTTTGAGGAACTCACATTAAGTACCACCAAACCACACAGAGCACGTGTCTTTAGCGTGTAAACAATTTACACCAGATGTGTGAAATTCCTGCCCCTTCTCCAGCGAAGTTACACAGAACATAAAGTGTCGTTGACCACGTGGTTCGAGCGATGTGCGAAGCGCGCGACTTCACTTTATAACAATTTAAATCTGTAAAGGAAACATTTTACTGGCGAGACACAATCGACATTAATAATTTCATAGCAGTAAAATAATTCAGCTGTCAGGAGGCTCGCGTTATCCTTGAGCAGAATACCGTTAGTTACAACTCCTCAACTCCTAATTCAGTAATCTGATATCTCTACATATATGGTTGCACTCCTATTTCATATCCCCACTTGTCCGGAAATTACACAGAACTAAGAGTCATAATTTAATATCTCAATTGGATACTTACTAAATTTCCTGGGGTAAATTTCCTTTAATTTACGTCTATGGTCGCAAACTTTTAGCTCATAGATTACCGGTTTCGGTCTATCTGTGAACAAACGTTTGTGACCATATACGTAAATTAAAGGAGATTTATTCTATATACCGATCACTGTTTTATTCGTGACAGTGTCGCAGCTTATGAAATTTCCTAGGGTTTCGGTAAAAACGTAACTCAGGACAATATTATTAAGTGCGAGAATCTAAAGTCAGACTAAAAGTTTTTTTTGACGGAATCACTATTGTTCATTTCCTGTTTTATAAACCTAGACAAGTGTGTTCCCACTATCGAAACATTTTGCACATGTCTATTCGCTCTACAGCCTAACATAGTGATACGACCGAAAAGTAACGTCTACTTCTGAAAATCAGTTCTGCTGTTTCCTATTGGATTATAATAGGATGATTTAGCACGACTGTCGAGGTATGCGTGTCATCTTGGAAGACGGAAGTGTGCAGACGGTACTCATCATGAAGTTTGCGTACATATTCCGCAAGTCATCGTATGGGGCACAGTGGAGTGTACCCTGTACCATGACTTGTCATTTAATTTCTTGCTCCACCCGCAAATGAAGTGAGGGGAAACCGACAGTCTATACACCTCCGTTTTGACTCAAATTTCTCTTATTTCGATTATGCTTATCCATTACGGATATTTTAGAACCGTGACTGTATATTGAATGTAAATAAGTTATACAGAACTGCAACCAGTCACTTTTTTTTTAATAATAATGCTTTATTCCATGAACCGGTTTTCGAACCTTTTCAGGTTGATCTTCAGATGATTTCGTGAGGATCCGGGAAGTTACATCATTACTGGTAGTAGCATAATGCTGGGTGCTGGTTTGCGACAGTATAGGCGGCTTTTTTCGGTTAGTGTCCATCTGTCTGCCTCCATTTTGATGCCCAAAACACTTTCACACAAACTATATTAATTTACACTTTGACAGTGACACTTATCCATCATCCAGCATGCGTTTTTCAACAGTTGTGAATTTAGTCCCATACAAACTTACCACCACAAATACAAGTCCTCCCAGTAACGTAAAATAAGGCTGTGACACTGAACGAAGATTATCTTGAGAAATAGAGTTTTCTACCCAAAATAGCACGTAATAGTTTGGTGTATTGAATGCTGAATAAAATCAACCTCTACTCAGAAAAAGAGTGTTGCACTAATTACAGAACGCCACTCGTAATACTCGCTTGTCGATCTAACTTACTGGTAACAAATATAGCAGCACGCCTCTCAATTGGTTCGATGTCTTCCTTTGATCCGACATGTTGGGGATCACAAACACGCCAGCAGTACTCTAGATTTTGTCACGCTATTGTCTCCTTTATAGACAGCCTACACTTTCGCGGAGTTCCCCAATAAATCGAAGTCGACTATTCGCCTTCCCGTCTCTACGCGCTCATTTCAATTCGTATCACTTTGCAACGTAGCACCTAGATGTTTAATCGATGTGGTCGAGTCAACCAGCACACCACTAGTACTGCATTCGAACATTAAGGTTTGTTTTGCGTACTCAACTGCATGAATTTGCATTTTTTTTTTTTTTTTTTTTTTTTTTTTTTTTTTTTTTTTTGAGGAACCTGTCATTCGTCACATGAAATATTAATTCTGTGTAGGTGAAGATACGGCTGAGAACCGCGGACTGCACAAATACTTCATTCGGACCGCACAGTTTGACGTTCACCCATCTAGATAATGCTGTATCCTTCTACAGCCATTCAACGACGATATCCTCTAGCATGCTACAAGGAGATTGCTGCTCGCCCTATCCATCAGATCATTTACACCTGCAGAGAACAAGAGCGGTTCTATCAGAATTCGCTGAGATACTACTTGACGATACCCGTATCCCCAATGAACACTCGCCGTCCGGAACGATTCAGTGGGTTCTATTACTTAAGAAGTTTGCGAGTAACTGACACATCTTGGATCCTGATCCGTATGCTCGGAAATTCGTTAATAGTCTGGAACGGATACCATATCAACCTGCCGGATAAATGCCTCATCGATCAGTCGGTGGACTCGACGGTTTGCTTCATTTGAAAAGAAGAAATATAACTACTGCCAATGGCCTCACCGGTAGTAACAGCTGTTCCCGTTAGGTCAGTAAAGTTTAAAGGTGTCAGGCTGGTCTAGGACTTGAATGGGTGACCATCCGGGTCAACCGAGCGCTGCTGGCAAGCGGGGTCCACTTGCCCCTTGAGAGGCCAATCGAAAAGTTACTTGAATGGGAAGTAGCAGCTCGTTTCAAGAGAACTGAGAACGCCATATCCGCATCTAGCGACGCCTTGATGCTGAGGATGACACGGCGTTCGGTCACTACCGTTGGACCTTCCGATGACTGATAGGATGGAGAGTGTCGCAACCCGTCGGACCACACTAAACTCCTCCAGTCAGTTACTGTGAAAATGGCCCACTGAAGACGTGCAGCTTTATAGAGCGCTGTGAGAAACGGCTTTATACGAGGAACCAAACACCAGATATTCATTTCATGCCATTTTCTTCGCAATGGTCACTCGATAAATAGTTAAGAGGAACTTGCACTCACTGACTGCAGCAGTTTGTTTCCGGTTCGAAACCGATTGTCACTGACAAGGTGTGACACTCATCTCCAATCCCCGTAGCTCAAGACCATTTTTTGGCCATTGTTCTTACACCCTTTTACATGGCTCAGAGTGTACATCATTCATTGAAGACACATTGGGAAAGTCTTTGTTTGCTGAATCAAGTCCACTCACAGTAAATCGTATGCACTACCAAGCACGATAGCTCCTTTCTGCTATTGCATTATCTTTCCGCGTCGAACAATGTTTCTGTCTCTATTCCATATAAACGACTGGCACATACGCGCCACTCCACTGCCATGCCATCTGACACAAGTTCTACAAGTACAGCATTCAGAAGAGGTTAGTGTACTGTGTTGAGGGGGTGACATACTTTTTTTCCCGCTGAGCTTATTATGCTGTCTCCTAGTAGCCGTTACTCTTACGTCTAGGTTCATAAAAGCTCCTACTGCCATGATGTAGGCCTTACAAACCCCATGACACACAGCTCAGGAATTAATTCTTGGAAAATTTTTCTGCGTGCTGTGAAATTCATCATGATGCGAACCACCTGTGGCTTCAAGACATATTCCATGATTCCATGTACTGAAAGAATGAAAACTGTAAACAAAACGTAAGACTCTGTCTTGCAAGCGAACCCGAAAATACATTTTTAGACAAAAACCGATGCACCGCAAAGGAAGTTTCCGAGTAGAACGAGAGACGATAGAAATAATGTACATCTACAGATAAACAAATGATTACAATTTCAGAAAAAATGGATGATTTATTCAAGAGAGAGAATTTCACAAATGTACTAACTCAAATGGTCCACGTCTTGCCATTAACCAAGCGGTTGTTCGTCTTGGTATTGATTGATATATTTGCTATATATCCTCCTCAAGGATATCGTGACAAAGTCTGTCTAATTAACGTGTTAGATCGTCAAAATCCCGAGCTGGTTGGCGGGTCCTGTCCATAATGCTTCTGACTTTCTCAACTGTGGAGAGATCCGGCGATCTTCGTGGGCAAGTAGGGTTCAGCAAGCACGAAGACAAGCAGTGCAAATTCTCGTGGTGTGCAGGAGGGCATTATATTGCTGAAATGTAAGTCAAGATGGCTTGCCACAAAAGGCAACAAAACGGGGCGTATAATACCGTGGTTATACCGCAGTGCTGTACTCGTAAGGCCGCCGCAGATGACAACCTCAGGAGTCCTGCTACGAAAAGAGATGGCACTCTAGACCATCACTGCTGGTTGTTAGGCCGTACGGCGGGCCACAGCCAGGTTAATACCCTATCTCTGGCTGGAGCGTCCCCAGAGATGTCTTCGCTGGTCATCGGGGCTCATCACAATTCTCCTCCAGTCAATGAAATTCCAGGCTGAAGTCCCTGGAGACGCCTCGGAAGGTGGCGGGCTACCAACCTGACTGCCGTTCGCCATACGAGCCAACAAAAAGAAATGATGGTCTTGGGTGTTATTTCTTTTCATAACGACCCCTTTTCGTTGTCATCCGCAGCACCCTTACAGTGCAGCGGCACATCCACGATATTCTAGGCCCCTTACATTTCAGCAACATAAAGCCCGCCTTCACACGACGAGAGTATGTACTGCTTGTCTTCGTCCTCACCAAGCCCTACCTTGGCCATAAAGACCGCCGGATTTCTTCACAACCGAGAAAGTCAGAACCATTCTGGACAAGATCTTCCTACCAGCTCGTGATTTTGACGATCTAACACGCCAACTGGACAGATTTTGCCGCGATATCTCCCAGGAGGACATCCGACAACCATATCAGTCATGGTTCGTCTTTCTTCTTTTTTTTCTATGTCTTAGAGTGTATACCGAAAACATGACATTTGTCTCCCTTGCAGGATCAAGTGCAACGTACATGTGGGCAAAATTGCTCCTAGAATTAAATTATCCATATATGATATAATTTTTTATTACTTGAAATATCATTTCCTACAGGTTCTGAAACCAGAGACTCACGTTAGTGATGTGTTCATATTGCAGTGGTATCAAATAAGCTGTGACTCGCACATTACCTAGCTGCTGCTGGTCCTGCTGCTCCGGCCGCACGCAGACGGGCGGTGGCGACTTCCAGACTCCACGCCGGCACCTCGAGACAGTGGCGCCGCGCAGCTGGAAGCCCGCTTCGCACCGGAAGTGAGCGACACGACCGCGCATGCGCAGCGTCACCGAGCCGTTCTCTGGGGCAGCGGGCGCTTTGCACCGATGCGCCGGTGCGCCATCACCTGCAACAATAACAATACTGTATGTTCTAGACACAGAAATTTGTCTCGAAGTGGGGTGGGACGGGGTGACTAAAATTGTAGTTTTTTGTATGTAATTACGGATTCCGCCACAATGCATGTATTAGTACAACTGGCTAACGGAGATGTTTAGCGGAATCACGAGAAATCACTCATAACAGTGTATGAGAATTCTGTAATGAATAACTATTCTGTACTCCAGATTCCAGTGAGAGGGGGGGGGGGGGGGGTAATTGCCCTCTATTGCACCCCACACCGGACGCGTGAACCAATAATTACCAATTAAACCTATGGTCGCAGGTTCGAATCCTGCCTCGGGCATGGATGTGTGTGATGTCCTTAGGTTAGTTATGTTTAAGTTGTTCTAAGTTCTAGGGGACTGATGACCTCAGAAGTTAAGTCCCATAGTGCTCAGAGCCATTTGAACCATTTGAACCAATTAAAGCTCTAGCACTGCTTATTCATTGCTGTTTCCCGTGTTTTTCTAAACAGTGTATTTGCTACAATCATTGCTGAAAATAATTCAATGAAGTGTCACTGAATTCACAGCCAAAATGTAAAGAATTTTTAAAATTGCGTTTTTTTACAGCTCTAACTTTTGAACCTATTAAAGTTTCAAATGCTATTATGCAGTCTTGATCGCGGACTCTCTTGAGAACCCCGACATGGCATAAGCGTGGATTACAATAATTTAACTGAGTGGACGGAAACTATATAAACCAGAGTTCCTTGGAATAAATATGTGATTGCTGCTGTGATAAGATGTGCTTGCTCTGTGATAGGAAGGGCGGTACCAGAGTTACGAATGTGGCGCGGTCTCGAAAGAGTAAACGACACATCCTAAAAACGGGAATGACAAGAAGGGAACACTTACGTTGAGTCCTTTTATCACTATTTTTTCCTATTGTGTTTTGATGCCTACAGCGGCTTCGATGGCAGTGCCAGTGCCGTGTATTGAGCGGTTTTTTCCTTTATGAAAAAGAGATGATTCACAAGAAGTAATTTTGTTTAAAAAGGCGAAAATGAAATGCAGTTTCATAGGGACTCCTGCTAAGGACTTTCCTAGACACAAAAAGGTATCCTCCACTATTTCAGCCACTATAGAATTCTGTTGTCTCGCAGAACTGATCAGAAGGAATGCATCAAAACCATTCATCGCTAGAACAATTCAGAATTTTTTCATCCATGGATAAACATTCTCACATATCCCAGACCCACCAACCAGACATTATTATCCAAATTGTATTATTTCCAGTCAATCAAAAAAGAATGAAAAAATATATGAAAAATGTTCAAGCAAATTCCAAACAATGATTGAAAACATTTTGTGAAAAAATGGCAGTTTGGAAACAAAGATAAATGAGCTCCCTATAAACGAACCGTCACAGAGTTCAACTGCATTCATTACGGATAAAATGCACTTTTTCTTTATGTCCCCTTTCGGTATACTGTTCTGTGTATTTGTAAGATGTTGAAAGACTGCCACCACTTGGAGATGTAGAACCCCGCAGTGTCTTGCACAGACACGATTCGTAGCAGTCGAATTGCCGACCCAGAATCCGAGGAAACAAGTGACTCTCGTGTGGCGCGTGGTTGGGCGTAATGCGTTTATGTATCTGAATTTTATCATATAAGAAGCACAGATGAAGTTAGATTGAAAAATGACTTAAGAACTACCTTTTTTAAGACTTGTACATGAAAAGGGTGCAATGTCGCGTTCTTTAACGAAAGTTTTATATATTCTACTTGTACGTGCCATCTACACTGAAGAGCCAAAGAAACTGGTACACCTGCAGAAGTGCTGCAACACGACGTGGCATGAACTCAACTAGCGTCTGAAGTAGTGCTGGAGGGAACTGACACCATGAATCCTGCAGGGCTGTCCATAAACCCGTAAGAGTACGAAGGGGTGGAGATCTCTTCCGAGCAGCACGTTGCAAGGCATCCCATATATGCTCAATAATGTTCATGTCTGGGGGGTTTGGTGGGCAGCAGAAGTGCTTAAATTCAGAAGAGTGTTCCTGGGGCCAATCTGCAGCAATTCTGGACGTGTGGGGTGTCGCATTGTTTTTCTGGAACTGCCCAAGTCATTGGAATGCACAATGGACGTGAATGGACTCAGGTGATCAGACAGGATGCTCACGTTCGTGTCACCTGTCAGAGTAGTATCTAGACGTATCATGGATCCCATATCACTCCAACTGCACACGCCCCACACCATTACAGAGCCTCCAACAGCTTGAACAGTCCCATAGATTCACGAGGCCGTCTTCATACCCGTACACGTCCATTTGCTCAATAAAATTTGAAACGAGACTCGTCCGACATGTTTCCAGTGATCAGCAGTCCAGTGTCGGTGTTGACGGGGTCAAGCGAGGCGTAAAGCATTGTGTCGTGCAGTCATCAAGGGTACACGAGTGGGCCTTCGGCTCCGAAAGCGCATATCTATGAAGTTTCGTTGAATGCTTTGCATGCTGACACTTAGTGATGGCCCAGCACTGAAATCTGCAGAAATTTGCGGAAGGGTTGGACTTCTGTCACGTTGAACGATTCTCCTCAGTCGTCGTTGGCCCCGTTCTTGCAGGATCTATTTCCGGCCGCAGCGATGTCAGAGATTTAACGTTTTTCCGGACTCCTGATATTCAAGGTGCACTCGTTAACTGGTCGTAAGGGAAAATCCCCACTTTATCGCTACTTCGGCGATGCTGCATCCCATCGCTCGTGCGCTGACTACAACACTACGTTCAAATTCACTTATATCTTGATAACCTGCCATTGTAGCAGCAGTAACCGATCAAACAACTCCACTAGACACTTGCTGTCTTATACAAGCGTTGTCGACCACAACGCCGTATTCTGCCTGTTTACGTATCTGTGCATCTAAATGCGAATGCCTGTATCGGTTTTTTTGGTGCTTCAGTGTAATAATTTAGTGTAATATTTACTTTAGTAAGATAATAAAACTTTCTTTGCAGTTTCTGAAAATTAACCTTCTGGGATTTAATGCTGTTGCAAATTCATGAACCGTTTGCAGAAATTAGTGGTATTGTTATACTTTCAGAACTTGCAGTATTGTCGAAATTCGTTTCTTCACGATTGGATTAGTAATCAAATAAGTTTATTTGTTTTTTTCATCTCAGTAACAGTTTTCCTGCGACTAGGCTTTATTTTTGTATTCTTTTGATTATTACGGAATGAACCAGTGTATGCAACAGTTGTCCTTCATTTCCCGCTGGAGGACGATAACTAAAATCGGTATCTGTCTCACCGCGGCTCTATTACGTCATAAATCATTAACGTTGTGCGAGGAATGTAGGCCACCTTATGTCAGAAGTGGCTGACGTGTATTACTGACAAATTGTTGGCGAACACGGCTTTGAACGCTATGATTAGCACCGAAATTTTAGTGAACCAAATACTTTTAATCATTTGATAAATAATGGAAATGTCACATAAGTGTTAAAACAGAAATTATATTTTCGGGTTCGAAGTCAGTTGGTGAGACGATATTGTACTGATATGAGATGATGAAGCGAAGGATGACTTCTGACGGTGTAATGCTCTTCTGCCAGCAACACATGTGGAGAGGACGGCAAGGGACTTCCTATTTTTAAAAGTGAAGCATCTAGCAACAAATAATGACACACAGATGCAAAGAGGCTATGGAAATCACTGCTTCAATGCCTCTCACGTAAATCACAAAAAATGTACTTGATGTATCACAATTAATAGGGAAAACAGATACCGGTAAAAATAAACTACAGTATCACCAAAGCCGTTACGGTGACCATGAATGTGCAAAAGAGCAGTTTGTGAGATGATTGCGGATGTGTGACTATTAGCCACTACCGACTTAATTTTAAAATATATTCTTGGTTAGTACAAATGTGTTTGAAATGTAAACTTTTCAAATAAGCCCAGCCGCCTATCCGGAAGGGTTTTCTTCTCCCGCAGTGTGTGGGAATTATGCCTTGAATGTATTTATTAGATATCGATGTTTTCAATGGGTGTAGGTTAGTGTTATGATGTTATGTTAGTGTCGTATAATGATGAATAAAGAGACAATGTGAAATCCGATGCCAGCACATAGCCTGCACCATCCGACTGGCGCATCACAGTCAACAGAGTCACACTATATGAAACATTACAGGGAGGCTTGGCATTTCATATAGAATACTGACGCTAAGTCCGCTGGTAAGGAATCTTGCCCCACCACTTCTCCTCTCGCAGTCCGCCTCATACTGACGATGAAAACTTTCTCGTCTGTAGAGGCGGGTAACATTCTACAAATCCTGTGAAATCAACAGTTTATTAACACACAAATCTGTCATTACTGATTGGCACAAAATACCAACATAGAGCACATGTAATAAGGCTGTTGAAAATGCGCAAGGATATCTGAGGAAACGTTTCAGCTTCGCCCATTGTCGATTCTTTTTCTTGCTACGGTATTTGTTAATACCGCAAGATCAGGTTCTCAGTATTGACAGCTTCACTACATGCTGAGTGGTGCATCTCCTCAACTGATGTTTCTTACTCTGTGATCGTTTCACATAAACCGGGAACCCACGAAGCTACATCATTTCTAGGGTCGATGGATTGACAGACGTGGTCCACACGAAAGTTCACATCGCAATCCTACCTGAGAACCTAGTGATTTGCTTTTGACGATGAAAAAAAGAGACTTTGACGGGCAGATACAAAACTCCCTGCAAAATACAAAAGCAGCAATTATCTTTGTACTCACGAATGTATTGAGAGCTACAGCTGCAAGAATAACGAAACTGTCTAGGCTTATGTAGAAACTGAGGAGATCTTAAACTAAACCACAATGTCTAGTAAATGCGTTTATTTCAATTTCAATGTAGTTACGTATCTAATATTATAGTTACAGTAATCTTAAAGCACATCGTGCTTTCTAAAAGCCCTGTACACAATTAAATAGACTTAAGCTACTTATTTGACTCCGTGGTTCATTGGATTACATGCTGTATGTCCGTAGGTTGAAATGGTTCAAATGGCTCTGAGCACTATGTGACTCAACTGCTGTGGTCATAAGTCCCCTAGAACTTAGAACTACTTAAACGTAACTACCCTAAGGACATCACACACATCCATGCCCGAGGCAGGATTCGAACCTGCGACCGTAGCGGTCGTGCGGTTCCAGACTGTAGCGCCTTTAACCGCTCGGCCACTCTGGTCGGGTATGTCCGTAGGGCTAGTGTTCAATCTCCAGTCGGTTCTCACATTAATCTCTTCTTTCACCTCTAGCAATGATTTTTCTCTGTGAAAAATACCAACACACACAATGTTAGGCCTACATGGAACTAATTGATCAGAGGAAGGACTATGCCAAGTAAAGCACTGCGGCGCTCCAACCAAACTTCCCGTTGAGAACAGCGTTATCTTTTTTATCTTACTTCTTATGTTTCGAGAAAATATTTGGGCGACGTAATTAAAGCCCTTTGCAAAGTGCGATATAACAGTTTGTAAATAATAACCCCTTTGTCAGATCATTAGATGCATTAGTCACCATATCTCGTACAACTTGCTAACCCCGCCCAAAACTTCAGGATTCCGTACTCACCTAGGTAGTGGAGATTGTCGGCAAAATTACGAACAATTCGGAAAGACTCTTTGAAGTTGATACGACATCTCAGTACCTGTGTTATTGAGAATTATGATGCAAAATTCCTTTGAATATGCATGATTGTCCAAAGGAACAGACACTGCGACGACTACAGTCGTTATGAAATAGATTGAATGTATTCACAGTTGCGAATAATGACAACCATCAGCTGCAGAATAGAATGATGACAATGAGAATTTGTGCCGGGCCGTAAATCAGACCCGGATCTCAGGCTTTTCGTGAGTGGTCGCCTTATCATTTGGTCATCCATGCATGACTCACGGCCAGACCCAAAACTTCCATATGTCGTCAACCATGTGTGTACAACCCGTACCCCTACATCCGTTATACATATTCCCGTACATGTGAGACATTTTACTTGAAAGTCGCTATCCCGGCGTCGGCGGATAAATACGATACTGCAGTGCCTGTGTTATCCTGATTACGATGCAAAGTTCCTTTGGATGGCTCTGAGCACTATGCGACTTAACTTCTGAGGTCATCAATCGCCTAGAACGTAGACCTAATTAAACCTAACTAGCCTAAGGACACCACACACATCCATGACCGAGGCAGGATTCGAACCAGCGACCGTAGCGGTCGCTCGGCTCCAGACTGTAGCGTCTAGAACCGCACAGCCACTCCGGCCGGCGTTCCTTTGGACATGCATATACATAATATATACTATATACATAATGCATAATACATACAATTGCAAAGAGCTCAGATGGAAGCCCAGTTCTAAGCAAAGAAGGGAAAGCAGAAAGGTGGAAGGAGTATATAGAGGGTCTATACAAGGACAATACTCTTGAGGACAATAACAAAGAAATGGAAGAGAATGTAGATGAAGATGAAGTAGGAGATATGATACCGCGAGAAGAGTTTGACAGAGCACTGAAAGACCTAAGTCAAAGCCGGCCGAAGTGGCCGTGCGGTTAAAGGCGCTGCAGTCTGGAACCGCAAGCCCGCTACGGTCGCAGGTTCGAATCCTGCCTCGGGCATGGATGTTTGTGATGTCCTTCGGTTAGTTAGGTTTAACTAGTTCTAAGTTCTAGGGGACTAATGACCTCAGCAGTTGAGTCCCATAGTGCTCAGAGCCATTTGAACCTAAGTCAAAACAAAGCCCCAGGAGTAGACAACACTCCATTAGAACTACTGACAGCCTTGGGAGAGCCAGGCCTAACAAAACTCTACCATCTAGTGAGGAAGATGTATGAGACAGGCGAAATACCTTCAGACTTCACTAAGGAATATAATAATTCCAATCCCAACGAAAGCAGGTGTTGACAGATGTGAAAATAACCGAACTATTAGGTTAATAAGCCACGGCTGCAAAATTCTAACACGAATTCTTTACAGACGAATGGAAAAAATGGTAGAAGCCGACCTTGGGGAAAATCAGTTTGGATTCCGTAGAAATGTTGGAACACGTGAGGCAATACTGACCCTGAGACTTATCGTAGAAAATAGATTAAGGAAAGGCAAACGTACATTTCTAGCATTTGTAGGCTTAGAGAAAGCTTTTGACGATGTTGACTGGAATACTGTCTTTCAAAATCTGCAGGTGGCAGGGGTAAAATACAGGGGGCGAAAGGCTATTTACAATTTGTACAGAAACCAGATGGCAGTTATAAGAGTCGAAGGGCATGAAGGGGAAGCAGTGGTTGGGATGGGAGAGAGACAGGGTTGTAGCTTATCGCCGATGTTATTCAATCTGTATACTGGGCAAGCAGTAAAGGAAACAAAAGAAAAAGTCGGAGTAGGATTTAAAATCCATGGAGAAGAAATAAAAACTTTGAGGTTCGCCGATGACATTGTAATTCTGTCAGAGACAGCAAAGGACCTGGAAGGGCAGCTGAACGGAATGGACAGTGTCTTGAAAGGAGGATATAAGATGAATATCAAGAGAAGCAAAGCGAGGATAATGGAATGTAGTCGAGTTAAATCGAGTGATGCTGCTTGAATTAGATTGGGAAATGTGACGGTTAAAGAAGTAAATGAGTTTTGCTATTTGGGGAGCAAAATAACTGATGATGGTCGAAGTAGAGAGGATATAAAACGTAGACTGCCAATGGTAAGTTAAGCGTTTCTGAAGAAGAGAAATTTGTTAACATTCAGTATACATTTAAGTGTCAGGAAGTTGTTTCTGAAAGTATTTGTATGGAGTGTAGCTATGTATGGAAGTGAAACGTATACGATAAATAGTTTAGACAAGAAGAGAATACAGGCTTTCTAAATGTGGTGCTACAGAAGAATGCTGAAGATTAGATGGGTAGATCACATAACTAATGAGGAGGTATTGAATAGAACTGGAGAGAAGAGGAGTTTGTGGCACAACTTGACTAGAAGAAGGGATCGGTTGGTAGGGCATATTCTGAGGCATCAAGGGATCACCAATTTAGTATCGAAGGGTAAAAATCATAGAGGGAGACCAAGAGATGAATACACTAAACAGATTCAGAAGGATGTAGGTTGCAGTAGCTACTGGGAGATGGAGAAGCTTGCACAGGATAGGGTAGCAAGGAGAGCTGCATCAAACCAGTCTCAGGTCTGAAGACCACTACAACAACATACATAATTGATGTTGAAGACACATGATTAACGACATGTGGAAGTTTGAGTTTAGCCATGAGTCGTGCGCGGATAGCCAAATTATAAAGAGATAGCTCGCTCTAAAGGGGAAATCTAGGTTCGAGTCCCGGTCCGGCACAAAGTTTCATTGTCCTCATTCCATTCTATAGTTGATGGTTGTCCGTATTCGCAATTGCGAATACATTTAATGTGTTTGAAGTTGAATGGTTCGATCATGAAGACACACAGAACACGTCAAAGAACACTAACGTTCCACTGTAGTTCCCGCCATTGCTACAGTCATATATGCAGAAACGTGTTTTCTCCAGTTTGAATACCATGACATTTATGTAGTAAAGAATAACTTCTGAGTTAAGACCAGAGCTGACAGTATATTTGCGGTCTTGGCGTTTAAAGCGGAGAGCGCACGCATCATTTCACGCGGTAGACGAAAAGGGAGTAAGGAAAACCCGTGGAGTACAAACGAATTCCTATTGACTCGCAATAAAGCGCTAACGATGCTATGAATTTTAATAAAGGCCTCCGCGGACGGCTTTGCTGATGGGCTCCGCACGCTAATTCCCGTACTTGCCCCGCAAACAGGGTTAGGCAAGCGCAGCGCAGTTTTTTTTTATACTTCTTTCTTTGTGACCACCCAGTGCGCTATGTGCGCGTGTGTATGTGTACTCGCGCCGTTAACGGGCAGCAAGTAGGTCACGGCGAGGGAGCAGGCGCTGCCTCCGTGAGACCCGGGACGACCTTACAGCTGCAGCGTTCTCGGCTTCTGCGTGAGACTCTCAGGCTGGCATGCTAAATTCGCCTTTGCGAGAAAAGGTTTGAAAGTAGACGTTCTTATTAGGAAAAAGATGAGTGAGGCAAACATTAAGATTTTGATACAACTATAAATTCTGGTGTGAAGTGTTTGGCTTGTGACGAAACTGGTTAGTAGCACATCTTTCAATACATGTAGCCGATACATCAAGAGAAGTGGATTATTCGATATACTGAATAAATTTACTATACGACACAGACAAGTTAGAAATTGTAATTTCGCGTTCCGTATAGCTTTAACGACACCAATAATATAGCTTTGTTCCCCTAATATACAAAATATGCGTTGAAACATGGACCTAACGCTAATGCTATAAATTTTATTATTTTTCCAAATACTTAGTAATTTCAAGATTTTAAACATGGCTGAAACAGCAACTGTTGAAATTCTTCGCGGTAAATGATGGCAGCCAAAACAGTTGCAGTATTAAGATTTATTAAAATTCTTGGGCAAGGTTTCGGTATATACAAATATACCTTCATCAGAAGTAAAATATCCTGAACAGGAAGACACTTTCATTAGCAGAAATTTAGCATCGGAAATGAGAAAGAAAAAAACGCTATAGCTAAAGTAACTTTAAAATGACCAGAGTATTACAGGTACAAAAACTTTTAGAACTTACTAAAATTACATCCTACAATGGAGATTAATAAAACAATTGTTTCATTGGCACAATTGTTTTATTAATCTCCATTGGAGGATGTAATTTTAGTAAGTGACTAAAAGTTTTTGTACCTGTAATACTCTGGAAATTTTACGGTTACTTAAGCTATGGTTTTTTTTTTTCTTTCTCATTTCCGATGCTAAATTTTTGCGAATGAAAGTGTCTTCCTGTTCTGGATATTTTACTTCTGATGGAGGTATATTTATATATACCAAAACCTTGGTCAAGAATTTTAATAAATGTTTGTCCTGCAACTGTTTTGGCTGTCATCATTTACCGTGAAAACTTAGTAATTTCTCATATACTGGATTTCTTTCAACTTTTTTTAAAAATTTTATTTCTATTTGAAGCAGTCAACATTGAAATTCTTAACTGTAAACTTCTATAAAATATCTTCAAAGAAAACATTATCGATAAAAACGTATTTTTATAGAAAAGGATTTATTGTATGGATATATTTATCTTTGTTCTTCTCAGTTAGTTGTGGGAAGTTGTTGTATGTAGTCGGCAGCAAGTCAGATGCGAAAGTTGGCGTAGTTTTATGGACATGCTGCGTTGTGTCTGTAGGATAATCAGTTGGAAAATACGGAATAAATAGTTCCACAAGCTGCGACATTGTCGCGAATAAAACAGTGACCCGTATATACAATAAGTTACCTTTAATTTACGTCTATGGTCACAAACTTTTTTTTAACAGATTACCGGTTTCGGTCTATAGTGACCTCCATTACATCTGAAGCAAAAAATGGGAAAAAAACATAAATACACTCGCATATTGTCTACAGCTTAAAAAGAATAAATATACCATAATGAAAAGTAGTGGCATCATCAAATGTTAAATTCAGAATCAGCACCAGCATCGTCAAATATATATATATATAAATAACATCATATGCACGAGTCATGTTGTCGGCAACACTACTGTTCAAAACAAGCTGCCGTACAGTAGCCACAAGATGTTTGTGTTGTTAAGTCCACCAGATGCCGCTAATGACGGCATGCACTAGTTTTCAATAATTAATTGAACAGCGAAAATAAAGTGGGATACAATAGTTGAAGTCTGTAATGAGCTTATAACGTATAAAAGGCATTACAGTAATAAAAAGCAATGAAATATAACACGACAAAAGTAAGATTGTTAAAAAGAGGAAGAGTTAAGAGACAGTAGTTAGCATATGCTCTAGTGCCAGTATTCCAGATAATGACATAAGTAATAAACACCTTTGATAGTGCACAGGATAATATTAGAAACCATGAAACAAATCGCTAAAGAAGCCACAATGAAAGAAAACCTAGTGCTGCACAATGTTGTAATTCAGTAAAGCATTTAGACAAAAAAAGCAGTTCATCAGTTGCATGCAGTTTACGGACATCAATAAACTACTTATCCAACAGGTACCGATATCATGACCACAAAAATATATGATTTGGTGGTTATTGTTCCACAGCTACCAGTGCGATGAAAAGGTTTGAAGATGTAATACTTCTCCGTCGCTTGTATACAAACAAGTCAGTCACAGTTTTAAACGTCACGCATTCCCATGAACAATAATGTCTTAGAGCAGAACGTACTACGCTACTGCAGCCACAATGCCCGTTCTCGTCGCTGCAGAATACGTATCGTACGCGTTCTGCCCAGCAGCGAACAATAACCTTTACTGGATATCAGTCAGCGGCGCAAACACGACAACAAGTTGTTGGACATCTGTCTGGCTGGTACTTCAAAGCTGTTGGTCTTACGACACATTTCATTTTGGTACGAAGATTGTGTAATAAGAACCGGTAACCAGAAATTAAATGAAAAGGGGCTCGCTGTGTCAAGAATAATGTTGGATGTAATTGTTATTTTTGCGACTGTAATCATTACCTATAATACCATGAGTGCTACGTCGTCTACAATTGCAGTCTTTCTTGTCATTGAAGAGCTAACTATAAAAACTTTTTTGTATTACCCAACCAAATTTAAAGGGAAATTTTATCTGTTTTGCCGTGATCACTGATGATAGTTGGAAATAAAACGAAACGCGTTCGACCGAAACAACGACTTCTCGCATTTACAAAAGACAAGAGACCCAGACGTTACTTATATTTAGATTTTGATGTATTTTCCAGGAACAGTTTCTCTCTCTCTCTCCCTATTTCTGTGAAGGGGAGGGGGGGGGGGGGGGCAAGCGTTGACCTGTTAATTCAGAGGTAATACCGAAGGAGGTACGTGACATAGAGTCTTACGGCCAAATCTTGTCAGCTCGTCATTCTGTTACAACAGCCAGTCTGAGAATAGGGCTTAACTGCTTTGCAGTAAAGCATAAGAAAATTATGAATTGTCTTCCCACTTACGATGGAATACAGGAGTTTTCCCGCCTTATTAGACTGGTTTACGGTGTAGTGGCAGGTACACTATTTATCCACAAAATTATAACAAAAAACTGGACGCAACACTATACCAGGAATAGCAGTCGTAGCGAAGAAGTACTTCCGAGGGGCAAATGCTAGGGGTCATCGTGTACTAATTGGCTGTCGCCTTATTTTAACGAATAATGTTAGCATTTAAATAATTTAACGTCAGTGTGATGCAGAATGCTTAGCACTCAAGTGACAGTTTTAGCAATTACGAATCAGGGCTTTTCGTATTGTGTCAGGACACTCAGCGTGGCTGCAGCATGACTCATGCGGCCCAAAAACAGACTCTCGTAGAGCCTCACAATTCTGTGCCCATGTATGCTTGTCAGTGTCCGATTACAGTAATGTAAATCGCCAGTGCAAAAGGCGCTAAGAATGATGGAGCGACATTTTCAATGCATACTCATTGCGAGGGTAACGAGAAAACTTTTGGCAGCGTCCAAGAGGAGACAGCATCCCTCGACCTTGCGATACGTTGTGTAGCCTAGAAACAGAATCAGTGTTCAAAATCCAACGGACGCGTTGCTGTCACCCTTACACATACAAGTAGTGTGGAGAGATCACGCTGGTTCTCTTATTTTCACTGCTACTGCATACATAAAAGGAATTCTACGGAACAGTAAGGTTTTGTCATTTTATGCTTTGACACACTTACATACTTCGACTTATATAAATAACAAAGATGGACGCATATTATAACACAAAATCTTTTGCTTTACTTTTTTCTTGTTTCTTTGCTCATAGATCGCAGTTAAGCGAAAACGCATAGTTAATGATTTTTATCTTAAAAGAGTAAAAATGTTATTAGAAATATTTTACTAAATTTGTAGTTTTTCCAGTTTGACAAATTTTTAGAGTCCCTTTATGTTCTTTTCAGGCATGTTAAATCCCCTTTTATCACATTTTGTCAATACAGTATCACTTTGGCTATATTCTATAAACGTTAAGTTCCAATTATACAGAGACAAACTGTCATACACTTTCACTGTTGGAACAATGATGATGTGGTCACCTCAGAATCCTTATGACGACCCTAGAACTCTATCCATGTGTTCACTACGTGCATAATTACGGTAAATTTGTACTTCTGGTTCTCGGTAACGGATAATGCTATCGAAAAATGTTTCTACTTTACCTGACAACATCGTCTTATGAATGAATGGTAACGGTTTCTACGATTTGCAGTTAATAGAAGCTACAGAAGTGGCCATCCCCACAATTAATATATTTTGTAGCAAGAAGTCATGGTTTTTTGGGGTTTTCTCAGGAGCCGGCCATGAACAAATGGGTTTTCATAAACCGCCTACGGTCCACCCAAGCCCACACCAAACGCAAAAGAATCAACCGATTTTCTTAATATGCCCGAGCTAGAGACCCTTTATGGTACGATAGCTACGCTAAGCCCGTTCATCCGATAGGTGTACTAATGGTGGTTAGGCCGTGGGCTATCCAAAACACTTTACCCCTTTTCTCTGTGATCAACAGAACCTGGGATATGACCATTTGAGAAATTTAATTTTCATGCGCAACTTTTTGGAACATATTGGTACCGTGGATTGTCGTTAACGGAGCGATTTTTCCAAATCAGCAACTGTTCACTCAGTCTTTTCTCTTCTTTCTAGCTAGTTACGAAAATGCAAAATCATTACTGAGCAGCATTCGCACATAATGTATACAGGTTAATTACTCTGCCTTATGACACATCAAAATTCTAGAGATGAATCTACGAAATCTCCATTTTGTATATTACTATTTAATAAAGCTGAACACAGATGGATTATCTGAACTCATATAGACTGAGTCACAAAAGATTTATATTTATTCACGTCTGTAACACCTTTCAGTATCGTACTCACAAGGAGATAGGAAGTCGTTTCATGCTTCATGTACAGTAAAATGCAAATTTAGATGCTAAACGTGAAGAAAATACATAGAACCACTAAGCATGATTTCTGAAATACTGTGTTTTTTAACAGCCTAATATATGGTGTTCTCCGAATGAGAATTTTATTTCGAACAAAAGCAACAGGATATAAATTTCTGGTCCTTTTAGGTTCTGTAGATCATCGTGATTTGCCCAAGGCGAGTGTCTGCCGTATTCCTGTAGCTGTAAGATATCATACATCTGTCAGACCTCCAGGACGGTTGAGGACCCCCATATAGAAGATGAGCATCAACACGTTCCCAATAGCCGACCAGTTCCGCAGTTTCGGGTTATTACCTTGGTAGCGGTCAGGCGATGGAATACAACAACACAAAGGTTCAGAGTGCACTTTTAGTTCCTGGGATAATGTCATTATGGAAGCTGCTGATACTAAATTATGAGAAAGTGACCTTGCAAATAGGAATGGAGGTTTTCTTCGTAAATTCTGTCACTGTTTGGACAACAGAGGGGCAGAGTTATCCTTACTTGCTTACCCTTTGTTAATTAATATTTCAGTACCGATAACGACTGGCGTTGGGTGTGTTTGGTTGTGTGGTGGCGGTGCTCGTTTACAGTACGCCATCTTATGGGTGGTTGACGTACTCCGCCCACCCATCATATGAGTTATTACAGACAGCGACATTTCGTTTCATTTATTCGTTCGAAATGACAAAGTGTTCACCTGTCGAAAATCTTCGGTTGTCTAGGACGTTATCGGGCTGCATTCTCGTAAGTTAGTTGAACATCTAAGCGGTTGGTCGGCAACGCGAATACAAGAAGTTGTCGGATATCGCATTTGCGTCAGAGAACGACAAAAAGGTAAATAAATTACAACTAATGTCTCTAAAAACGCATGGGAATGAGAACCAGAAGGGTATCTTACACGTATTACAAGAAGAGACCCGGCCGGTGTGGCCGAGCCGCTCTAGGCGCTTCAGTCTGGAACCGTGTACTGCTACGGTCGCAGGTCCGAATCCTGCCTCGGGCATGGATGTGTGTGATATCCTTAGGTGGGTTAGGTTTAAGTAGCTCTAAGTCTAAGGGACTGATGACCTCAGATGTTAAGTCCCATAGTGCTCAGAGCCATTTGAACCATTTGAATTTGAACAAGAAGAGAAATGTGAACACCTGACACCCATGGGAAATTATTTGTTATCTCACCAACAGCTAAAACTATTTCAGTAAGATTGAGACTAGGGTTGAAAGGCTCTTTCGCTACAGAAATGCATCTTATCGATACACCTTTCAGCGTATCGATACAGATCTTATTTCAATCGATTTTTCGTAGTTTTAGTATTTTAAGAGACACTGCATATGACAAACGGTACATACAAAAATTTTTCTTAGGCCGAAAGGAAAGCAAAATTGTTCGAGGATGGAAAACTAGCCAGTAGGGGCTTGAATCATGTCTTTCAAGAAAGTTGGTGGAAGGACGTCAAACCGCATCTTATGAGTTTAAATGGTGTAAATGTGCTCGTTGAATAAGAAATCCTGTGATAGGTAGATGCTTTCTAGTCCCATCTTCAGCTATTTACACTTAGCAACCAGTAAGTGTTACTATAAATGGACAATGTAAAATATTGGGGACCATGTTAAGAGCATCATGGAAAGCGAATAAGACAGACACCTGAGGTCGGAATAATAACAACGGGTGTCGGAACAAGATAGCACAGCAGTGACGACAGAGGATTCTACAACGTCCAGCCTCATAATGTGATCACCTGTCAAAAGCCAGTGCGGACCGCTGTGGCTACAGTCGCAGGTTCGAATCCTGCCTCGGGCATGGATGTGTGTGATGTCCTTAGGTTGGTTAGGTTTAAGTAGTTCTAAGTTCTAGAGGACTTTGCTCAGAGCCATTTGAACCATTTTTTTGGACCGCTGTGAAACTTGCAAGAAGAGAGTCAGTGAGGTTCTGGAAGCCACCGACAGAGATTCGCAACCATGCCGACTCCAGTGCCATGGGCAGATACGCTAGTTTACTCGCTTGAGGATCCAAGGCTCGCACAGCCCAAACAATTGGTCTGACAGATTGTCGATTTGGTTTAAATCCGGTGAGTCTGATGACCAGGTAAGAGCGGTAAACTCATCCTAGAACTCTTCGAATCACGTGCGTATACTGCAAGCGTGTGACAGGTGTTGTGGTTGGCAGGAGAGTCAACACCGTGTTACTAGAGGAGGCCGAAATGCACGCGTTTTAGCTCACGCAGGCTGGCGTGAGGTCTGTAACAGGACACGGAAATTAGAATTTAGAAAAACGGACGTAGCTGGTGGAATACTTAACTTTAATCCATTAGTGATGAACGTCGCTCTTGACGGTACATGATTCACAATATCAATAGTAAATGAATATGGCGCCTGGCTAGGTCGTAGCAAATGACGTAGCTGAAGGCTATGCTAAACTATCGTATCGGCAAATGAGAGCGTATTTTGTCAGTGAACCATCGCTAGCAAAGTCGGTTGTACAACAGGGGCGAGTGCTAGGAAGTCTCTCTAGATCTGCTGTGTGGCGGCGCTCGGTCTGCAATCACTGATAGTGGCGACATGCGGGTCCGACATATACTAGCGGACCGCGGACGATTTAAAGGCTACCACCTAGCAAGTGTGGTGTCTGGCGGTGACACCACAGCAGGTTGCTTTCTATTTCTGGTTGGACCATAGTGGCGACAAAAACAAGCAGAATGTAGGGTGGACATGTTCCGCAAGGATGGATGCTTGCTTGTGTTGATGCATTGTGGCTTTCAGAGTGACGAGATCACCCGGAGAATTCCACAAAAATATTCCCCATGCCATAACGTGCCCTCCTCCTCTGGCTTGGACATTTCCAACGATTGTTGCAGGGTGTTTGCTTTCAGACGTTTCACGCCGAACGCGCCAACGACCGTCTGTTTGATGGAGCATGAAACGTGATTAATCTGAAAAGGACACCTGTCGCCATTCAGTGGACGTCCAGTTGCGGTACAGACGTGCAAATTCCAACCTTTGTAGCCGATAAACAGCATTTAGCATGGGTGCATGAACCAGGCCCGTACGCAGAAACGTTTGCCGAACTGTTGTTGAGGTAACACAATTGATAGTCCCTTGGTTCATCCGGGTGCTCAGTTGCTCCACAGTTGCGCAGCCATTCGCTTGTAGACATTACTGCAGCTGTCATTCGCTCCTGTCGTCTATGCCCCATGTTGCACCGCGGCAGCCTCGGCGCCGCTTACGTATAGGACCATTTTGCCATGCATGATATACTTTTAGCCACGGCGGCACTCCAAATGTTTACAAACTTAGCCGTATTGGAACTACTTCCTACTTCCATTCCTGGCCCGAAGCCCGCCCGGCTATCCGCGCGATCTAACGCGCTGCTTCCCGAGCGGGAAGGCGTGCCGGTTCCCGGCACGAATCCGCCCGGCAGAATAGTGTCGAGGCGGTTTTCCATCTGCCTCGGCGAATGCTGGCTGGGTCCCCCTATTCCGCCACAGTTACACTATTCGGCGATTGCTGCGTATACACTATCTCCACGTATGCGTACACTACATACCGTACTCTACCATACAAACATCTGGGGTGACACTCTTCCCTGGGGGAGTCCACTGGGGGCCAAACCGCACAATAACCCTGGGTTCTGTGTGGGGCGGCGGTGGGGTGTTTGGACTGCTGTGCCCTGTTGCGGGGTTGTGAACCACTGAGGGCTGCGGCGGGACGAAGTCTCTCCATCATTTATAGGTCACTGGTTAAATACACAATACACACACTTGGCCTGAAGGCCAATGATCATGCCTTTTTGTACATACCGCTCGTGTGCGCATTACGACAATGACTGCACTCTTTTCCGGACTTCCCCGACACGCTTCATATACCCTCCATTAGCAGTGTTGTTACCTGCCCTGCGTGAGTGGTTATTGCGCTTTGGTACTGAACATAGGCGATCATCACATTAGTGTGACTGGACCGTATAAGTGGATGGGGCTGTTACAAATCTCATTCCTCTAATTTAATTCTTGCGTTATTTAAAAAAATCGCTTGTATAGATCGAGAGTCTGCTTCCTTCAGCAAACTAATGGCTACTTTCTGTACTGTTTCCGCCCACAAAGAGTCACCAACGACCACGATACGGTTACTAGAGAGTAGGGATAATGTTTACCGAAAAATTGTAGGTGTCAGATAGAGACAGAAATGTCACTAAGTCAGAACGTATCGACATCCAAGGCACCGGGTCTCCATGCTCCAGCAGCACAGTCAGAACACCAAGACTATGCTTCATCCTCCTATCGTAGGCTGCCTACCTGTTTCTTGCACTCAGCGTAGCAGCAGTGTGTTGTCCATTTGACACTTCCCGCACCCACAGAGACTCACGTACAAGGGCTCGATTCAATTTTAGAAACACGATAGCTGCGATGTTCGCCAGTCGGCGCACCTAAGCTACAGTAACAAATAAAGTCAATAACAAGGCGTGGCTAATTGATGGAGCCAGTTACTCATGTAGATGAGTCCTTTTCTCTGTTAAGGTTTTGCTTTCTGGCAGCATAAATAACAGTACGAGGCACGTAACAAGATTTGGTACACGCTAGAAGCCATCAATCCTCCTCCTGCAGCGGCTTGTGCGCTGGTCGTTTTGTAAAGTAAACACACATTTAATTCAGTCGCTCGGCGGCCACGTGCGTGAAGCAATTAATTACTCTTTGTGAGTTTATTGTAGAGTGTATTTCGCCGCGAGCGTAAAATATAGTGCTGTCAGCGTCAGAAGGGGAGCGTGGGAGCGGCGGGCGCACAATGCGGCCGGGCCACACACGCTCCGCGCAGCACGGCGCGGCGCCGGGAGACGCCCACCTACAGCGAGCGACCGCTTTGTTGCGGCTCCGCGCCTATTTGTCCATATTGATCACCGCCGCCTGTTGGTCGGCGGGCCCTAATTCCCCGACATGTGCGCACAACTGTTATCCGAAGCGCCCTCGCCTCCACAGTGGCCGGCCGGGTAATTAGACACGACGCTCTTCCAGGAATCCCTTCCCGGCTGCTGCCTTTCTTCTCTGACAGCGGATCTTTCAATTAGGGTACATCGCGCGAAACAGTGCCTGAAACAGCCCAGTACGTTATCACTGTAACCTCCCCGCAATAAAGTTTGTCAATATTAACTGAATAATAAAATGTGCCAAGCGTAACCTCCTTTCAAAATTAAAGAATAAAAATTGCGCAAATGTAAACTCCCCACAAAATATCGTTAAGGGATGAAGATTGATCACAAACCCACAATAACATTAATTAAATAATGAACCATGAACTGAATGTAACAACTCAACAGCAATAGTTAAACCTGACAAATTTTATAAGGACAGCAGCGCTGACCTACGGCCCTGTGAAATAATTAAACCAAAATTCTTACCTCAGTAAAACTGCATCTATATCTGCTCTTGTTTTTCGGCATAGCTTCGTGCAATGCTGGCTTATATTTAATTTTGATTCTTGGAGGGAATGCATAGGAAATATTATTTAGCTCGAAATGAATCTTTTTCTTTAAATGAGTTACTTTATAAAAAGTTATTATTGGGGCATCATTTTTGAACAAATTAATTACAATTAACATACGTTATTAGCTGAGCGCAATGCTGCTTCATTACCTTCTACAATAATATACATATCGTCCACCACATTCCTGACCAGACTCCTGGGCAGAGCACACCGCGGACGAATGCCGACTCGCTACACACTAGCACTGAGTACAACTATCCATCTGTCTACTCCCTCTGCCGACTCGCCATACACAACTGCCGACTGACTACTACTGCAGACAGAGTGCAACTCGCAACTGTTCTCTCGCGCGCTCAAGCGCAGACTAGCAACGATAAATAACTCTCTGGTCAGAGATTCTGTCATGCCTCGCCATCGCTGGTAATGAATACATATGAAACGTACGCGTTTCATCACAGTACACGCTATAAAACTAAGGCGACGGGAAGGAATCTTACATTGCTTCTAAACCATCGTAAAGTTCACAACTCCACATTTTATTCAAAGAAAGTCATATTTATAGGCTATCCATCAGTTAATTACAAGTATTAAATCCCCAGTAGTATTATGGCCGAAAAAAAAATCGCAACAAAAATGGTTTAAATGACTCGGAGCACTATGGGACTTAACTTCTGTGGTCATCAGTCCCCTAGAACTTAGAACTACTTAAACCTAACTAATCTAAGAACATCATAAACATCCATGCCGGGGGCAGAATTCGAACCTGCGACCGTAACGGTCGCGCGGTTCCAGACTGTAGCGCCTAGAACCGCTCAGCCACAACGGCCGGCAAAAATCGCAATACCGAGGAGTTGTGTGACATAAACAAAAACTATGTAAAGGTTTTTTTTTTAAATTACCGCTACCAGTCACAAAATTTGTCAACTATTGTATTACTTATTTATTTATTTAGTGACATGTTTCAAGGGTTTAACCTCATCTTCAGGCTGAATGGCACTACAAAAACAACTTTACAGTAAGGTCATACTGATATTACATTGTCTTTTCGCAAATTCCGTGGTCATCCTGTGGAAGAAGAGAAAACTTAGTAAGAGACGATGTCACTTTGGAAGCTGGACTGATGTTTGCACGAAAATGTTGTGTAGCGGTCACTCACTTTATTCTTCTGGCGTGGCAGTCTCGTTATGTTGTGTTGCGCTGTATCCATTTCCGTGGCTCTCTTGGTCACTGTTCACAAATTATCACTAACATTGCAGCAACTTGGAAACACGATCACAAACAGTGCTGTAGTCCAGTGGACAAGATGCAGTACATAACCGTTTGTGATCGTGTTTCCAACTTCCTGCTATATTATTTTTCTATAGTGCAGTGGACAAGATGCAGTACATAACTGTTTCTGATCATGTTTCCAAGTTACTGCTATAATAGCGACAATTTGTGAACAGTGACCAAGAGAGCGGCGGAAATGGATACAGCGCAACACATCACAACGAGACTGCCACGCCAGAAGAACAAAGTGAATGACCGTAACAAAACATTTTCGTGCAAACATCAATCCAGCTTCCAAAGTGACAATGCCTCTTACTAAGTTTTCTCTTCTTTCACAGGATGACCACAGCATTTACGAAAATACTATGTAATATCACTGTGACCTTATTGTAAAGTTGCTTTTGTAATGCCATTTAGCCTGAAGATGAGGTTTAACCCTCGAAACATGTTGCTAAATAAATAAGCAATAGCCGGCCGCTGTGGTCGAGCGCTTCTAGGCACTTCGATCTGGAACCGCGGGACCGCAACGGTTGCATGTTTGAACCCTGCCTCGGGCATGGATGTGTGTGCTGTCCTTAGGTTAGTTAGGTTTAAGTAGTTCTAAGTTCTAGGGGACTGATGACCTCAGATGTTAAGTCCCATAGCGCTCAGAGTCATTTTAACCAAATAAGTAATACAATAGTTGACAATGTTTGTGACTGGTAGCGGTAATTTTTTAAAAAAAAAAAAAACCTTTACATATTTCTTAAGACAGTCTCGGTCGAAAAATAGTGCAAATGGCTTCAAATAAACGAAAACATCTGAAGAAAGATGTCTATTCGAATTTCGCGCCACTCGCAAAAGAGTGACGCTAGTATCCCCACTGTGCGGATACAAATCAGGTTCGCATTAAATACACGCAGTAAAGGTCGTGAGCGTTAGTTACATTTGAGACCGGACGTTGTGAGTTTATTTTAGTCAAGAATGCCTGTACGCCAACAAAGACGCCATTATCAACACTTCACTGAGTTTGAAAAAGTGTGATAGGGCTACGAGAAGCTAGAATTTCCTACTGCGATATTGTGGAAGAACTCTGCAGGAATATAGTCACTGTACTGGATTGCTGGCAGCGGTGGCGGCGAGAATGTAAGGCCGCAAGAAGACCGGCCTCCGGATGGCCGAGTGGCACTACCTAGAGGGAAGACCGTCGTGTTCGGCGTATGGCCCTGGCGCATCGTACTGCATCTGCAGCAGCAGTTTGAGAAACAGTTTGCACCACAGTGACACTACGAACTGTTACAAATCGGTTACTTCAAGGACAGCTCCGAGCCAGACGCCCTGCAGCGTTCATTCCACTGACACAACATCACCGCCATTTGCGACTTCAAGCGCGAACTCACTGCTGGTGAAGGTGGAGGTTTGTTGTGTTTTCTGATGAAAACTGATTCTGTCTCGGTGCCTGTGATGGCCGTGTAGTGGCTACGAGTCCAGTTGACGGGGATGCACCCAGTCTCTCTCTGTGCTAGATACAATGGACCTACACCTGGAGTTATGTTCTGGGGTGCTATTTCGTATCACAGCAGGAGCACTCTTGTGCTTGTCCCACGCACGCTGACTGCAAAATTGTACGTCTGTCTCGTAGTCCAGCCTGTTGTGCTGTCATTCATGAATAGCATTCCAGGGAGTGTTTCCAACAGGATAACGCTCGCCCAAAGAGCGCTGTTGTTACCCAACATGCTGCCTCGGCCTGCTCGACCACCAAATCTGTCTCTAATCGAGCACATGTTGTACATCAGCGGACGACAAATGGTTCAAATGGCTCTGAGCACTATGGGACTTAACAGCTATGGTCATCAGTCCCCTAGAACTTAGAACTACTTAAACCTAACTAACATAAGGACATCACACAACACCCAGTTATCACATCGGACGACAACTTCAGCATAAACTGTCTCAATGTTGACCGACGAAGTGCAACAGGCACGGAACTCGGTCCCACAAACTGGCATCACGCACCTGTAAAACAGAATTCATGAACGTTTGAATGCTTGCATTCAACATTCTGATGGTTGCACCAGTTCTACCAGCATTTCGTATTTGCAAAGGCTTACCTCGCGCTTACATTAACCTGTGATCTTGCAATGGTAATCACTTAAATATATTACCAAGGCGAATGTATTCCCGAAATTTCGTTACTCTGCATTAATGGCGTTGCGATTTTCTGGCAGAGTACGTTACATGCCAAATTAAGTGCCAATTTGGCCTATTTTATACCATGTTGCGGTCGTAAATTTTACGAAGGGTTTCGTAATCTAAGGTTAATAAGAAAACGCTTTGCTGTCTGTGTCAATTATAAAGTAAATCGCAATTTCTCGAAGATCTCCACCATATTCTTTGGGAGCGAATCTGACTAAAGTTACCACCGATTTCCACTAAGCCTGCTCCTATTCCCCGATGACGTTAGTTTCACCATAGAAGGAAAGAAAGAAGTAGGTATTAACGTCCAGTCGACATCGAGATTGTTACAGAATGGCCACAAGGGAGGACTATTTCAAGGATGAGAAACAACATTTGCCGTGCCCTTTCAAAGGAACCAGCCTGACGTTTTCCTGGAGCGATTTAGGAAAGTCACGGAAAACTTACATCTGGATGGCCAGAAGCGCATTTGAACAAATGCCTTCACGAATGTTAGTCCAATGTACTAACCACTGCGTCTGCACTCGGTAGTGTGAAAATTAGGGTAACTTATTTAAATGCAAAACCCCCTCTCTCTCCCTCGTTAGTAATACCACCTCTATCTCTACTGTATCTTTTCATTTGCTACATTTTTGGCATGTTTCGGCTACAACCATCATCACATTTAAGCTTACATATGTGAAATAAAATTCACCGTCAGTTACCACACATCATACGCCGAAGCGAGGCGTGATGTTAAATACTTCAGCGTAGGCTTTACTACAACTGACAGTGAACTTTCTTTTCAGTTTCTAAGTCACTATTTGATAGTGACACAGATGGAAACATATAAATAAAATGATGAATAAAAAGTATATTCCCAGAGAAAGACATTATTATCCGCGATAGTTTATAATGATCGTGGACTCTTCTCAGAATTTCTTTTTTTTATTACCAAGAAGCAGTGGCTTCCTGGTTTCTTCCCATTTAACGTTTCTCTCAGCTGTGGGAGGACCCGCTGATAATCATCGCCGCTCATCCACAATTTAGTAGTTACTTCTTTAGCCGTGAAACAACTGTTTATACAGACTGCCTCAACACGACTATGTTTTTGTTGTAATTGTCAACTTCAGAACTACACTGAAGCTGCGCTCCTTTCACTGTGTCTATTAAAACGCACGTTTTTTCCCTTATCAAACTGCTGAATACCGTACGCCGAAAGATGTCAGCTACCATCACTCTGGTAAGTTTTAAGCGTAAGGTGCAAATGGCTACCCTCAGTGCTATTTGAAGCCCGTAGTCGCCGGGTAGGACATAAAGTGAAGCTACATTTAGAGACAGGTGGTGATAGGCGCGCGGAGCTGTCTCGCCAGGCCCACATCAGAACCTGGGACTCTTGTGTCGCCGTAGCCACGCTATTCTATTTGTGGTATAGACTGTACTGAATTTCCAGGGCTTAGCCATTGACTTAGCGTGTTTCCTGGAACACTCATATAATCCAGTAAAATCACTTCTGAACAAAGAGCGCCCGTATTTACGCATAATACCGAATATTCTGAAATATAGTTCTACTAAATTGATAAGAAAGTCCCAGACTATTTTAGAACACATTAAGATGAATAAAATACAATTACAAATAGCTGTCGAGACCCAGATATCTAACTTCTTACAATTCGTGACAGTATCCACCACACTACAGATAAAAAATGTTATTTAATTCTGTGTCTTAGATCTTACTATGTCCTGAAGGCTTAAGGCGCCGATAAGTCGTTAACTGATAATAATGTAAATTCTACTGGCACAAAGCACACAAATTGTAATACGGAAAGCATCAAATATGAAAGTTCTTAAACTACTAGTACATGCCCAGAATGAGATTTTCACGCTGCAGCGGAGTGTGTGCTGATGTGAAACTTCCTGGCAGATTAAAACTATGTGCCGAGCCGAGACCCGAACGCGGGACCTTTGTATTTCGCGGGCAAGTGTTCTAAGTTTGGAAGGTAGGAGACGAGGTACTGGCAGAAGTAAAGCTGTGAGGACGCGGCGTGAGTCGTGCTTGGGTAGCTCAGTTGGTAGAGCACTTGCCCGCGAAAGGCAAAGGTCCCGAGTTCGAGTCTCGGTCCGGCACACAGTTTTAATACTAGTACATGGTTTCCCGTCACTGTATTTTGGTAAATCGGGCCAAAAACGACGCGCTTTTCTGAGCTCCTCTATTTGAGGAGGCTTTGAAATAGCACTTGAAGGAACGCGTAAATTACACTGCACGACAAAATTAAAGGGCCACGTTTTAGAAACCGTGTAATTGACATTCATTTCGACGTATAAGTCTGAAATTTGGCTTAAAGATGCCTACAACTTTCCTCTGCAATGGTGCTAAAGCGTGGGGCCCTGCAGCGTCATCCTCGAGCTGGACGAAGCTTCAAACGGCAAGGTGTCGACACAGGAGGAAACAAGGGCCAGAGCTCAAAATATCGTGTGACGTGTGGGGTGGGTTAATGATGCCACATTACACCAAACTTCACCAGAATTATGAATAACACACCTGTGGACGTGTCTCACGAAGGGACCCCCTGTTACCCTCATTTCACCACCTGTTTTCTGACGCCCCTCCGATGGAGATCAGAATAGCATCACCCAGCTTTACAATCATGCGGTTTTCTTATAGGTAGTCGAGAGAAAGATTTCAGACACACCGTCACTCAGAACCGACATGAGAAGGCCTCAGAAGATGGCAGAAAGGCCGTCAGTGAAACCACCACATCCCCTGGGGCGTTTATTCCCGCATATTTCAATCCCTCTCTAAGCACAGCTTGAGTCTACGTCCTTTTGAACGTGTTCACACTCCTTTGGAGTGCAGTGCGACCACAATTTTTACTCTCGTGTGCAAATTTGTACTACTAGGCACCGTTCAAAACCATTCGACGAAATATTAATGTGATCCGAAGCAGCAAGGGGTGCTTATGTGTTTTCACGTTTTCAGCCCTCCAGTTAAGAGCCTCCTATGGCAGAATCACGGTGGTCTGGTAGGCTGGGAGGAGAGGGGGGGGGGGGGGGAGGAGGGACTGGTTGCGACATTGACACATGTGTGAACAAAGTTGCAAATGGCCCCTGTAAGACACCACAGTTCGGAAACACCCCTGGTAGCACCCACCCACCCATCTCTATTGATAATTTTAAAAGTATGGTTTTACAGAGACAAAGTGTAATCTAGTTTTAGGTGCCTGCAGGCAGGCAACCACTTGGCACCCATTTCATGCCAAATGCCTGCCTGCAGGCGTTTAGGACGACTTCGCAAAATTTCTTGTAAAGACTAACTCTTAAAATTCTTAATAAATGTCGGCAGGTGCCACCAAGGGTCTTTCGCCAAACTGATGAGGGGGGGGGGGGGGGGGGTTTGGAGGGACCTTTGCCGTTGTATTCAGACATATGTCAGTGTCACAGGAGGGTTGAAAATGATAGTTGACCTTTTGTTATTTCAAAGTTTGAATGGTCCCTAGGCGCGCTGCTCTCCAAGTGTTCAATGAGGATAGAGCCCCACTATGTCCTTGGAGATGTGTTGAACCGTCCGATGATGTCAGCAGCGTTAAAGGTTGTCAAGAACATCGTCTTGTTGCTCATCGCACTGGGAACAATCATTTCCGTCCGTGAAATGTGCAAAAATCAACGCCCCAAGGAATGCGGTGGTTTCATTGACTTCCTTTGTGCCATCTCCTGAAGCCTTTTCATGTCGATGCTGAGCCGCGATGTCTCTGAAATCCTTACCGCCCCTACCCATAAGAAAACCGTGTGATTTCAATGCTGTGCGTCATCGTAGAGACGTCAAAAGAAGAGGTAAAATGTGGGAAAGAGGCGGATGTGACGACGTTCCCATCGTGTGACACGACCACGGTGGATTGTGCACCTCTGTGTCAAATTTCAGACATATACGACGCAGTGGGAGACAGTTATCGGGTTTCGAAAAAGTGGTCATTTAATTGTATAGCGCAATGTATACCGTCACGAAAAACGGTCTTCAACAACACACGACATAATCCGATATGGTTATGCTTGTGGTGTAGAAAGCGCTCTTACTTCTCATTGGTGTTATTCCCTTCCACAAATAAAAAGCCTGGCGTGACTGGTTCTACTTTTCACGCTTGGGAATGCTCCACAACGTGCAATTCTACGTTGCGACACCGCAAAACTCAACCAGCTCTACGTACAAGTTGGCATTTGCCCTGTTTCGGAAAAAAAGTAGCCAGCGGATCAGTATTTTGTCAGTGAAGCCTTCTTTAGACTGAATACAACTATTACATCCCCCCTTTATGGATCTGGACTTGGATTTTGGCTGTCAGTGTACGACGGTTCTGCTTCAGTTCATCGGTACTACTTCAGTTCATGTCACTTGCAACTGTCAATTTCGCTCTTCACCACGTTTCAGGCCATCGAGATAGCATCGATTTTGCTTTCCATACGCTACGTGTTTTGCGCCGGTGGCCTATCTCTGTATAGGGTAAGACTGAAAAAAAAAGGATGTTTTCATTCTAGTGCTACTGTTACTGTGTATGTATTCGTTTTTCAACCGTTTTTGTGTTTCATTTCGAGGCGGAGATGGGGAAAACAGCTTGGTATTTGCTCAGACAAGTGTAAAAAATAGTGTAAAAGCACAGGCAAACTCTTTGATATACCACAAAAACGATGACTAAATCAGACTCGCGGATTCGAACCAGGTCTGGGTCACCATCGTACCTAGCAAGCTATCACGCTGTGGTTTAGACCATACACGAGATCTCGTTCACTTTTCTCAGATGACATCATTTTTATCATAGAAATTCTACTCTTAAATCAAACTATTTTTATTACTTTTTTGGCTCTTCAACATTGAAAATTTTTCGCAAAGTCGGTTGCAGCTATGGTGATGATTGTTGGACCAATAATTCCGACACGAATTACGTTATTTTTTGGCGATTCGGTATTGGAATGAAGACTTTCGCGGCCATTGTTGAGAATGTTCACCGTTACTGGGTATTGGTAAAGCTTTATTTCTGCAAAGTCTTCTGATCTGATAAATACAACCATCTTACTGAGGTTACATTCCGGAAAAGTGATCGTCATTGACACACTGTCTATCTTGCGCTAATATTAGGATAGTATTTACCATTCTGATAGCCATTGACGACGAGTGGCTACTTAATGACGTTGGTGTGGTTGCTGGAAGCGTTTACCGTTGTACTAGCGGTTGGAGGACTAGGCGTAATTGAGGCGTTGTTTGTGTTTACGTTTGCTTACGCCGGTGGCGATCCCGTAGTACTGAGGGCAAGTAGCCATACCGCCTATAGTTTGCAGCCATTGTCACAATTAAAATTTGGTAATTATCATTGACACTCTGACTATATAGTTTCATTTTTGTTTAGTTTTTAATACAATCAGCCACATTGCAGCCACATTGAAATAACTGTTCCCGACGCCGGACACGCTGTATGGCGAAGAAAATAAATGCTGACACCAAAGTATTAAATAAAATAGCACAATAATACCAATGTTGTTGTACACCTTCGAGTCCACCCATTACAGGAAAGGCACTGTACCCATTCGTCCTCGAAAGCCTTTCCGCAAACGGAACTCTCTGTCACAGACCTATTCTCTCTTCTTTTCCTTCCTTCAACATCGTTAACAAAGTTGAGATTTCGTTTTGATAGCTTCCGCGAAAATTCCTTCTTACTTGCTCCATTAGGTTCACTCAGTGTTCCTATTTGTTCAGGAGCTTTTTCTCTTCTTTTACTACAGGTGGTCATTTGAATGTTGCGGATGTCAGTATCTCACTAGTTTCTTCCCCTTTTAACGATTTTCCTGTTTAAATCATCAGTCATTGGGGGGGAGTTCTGAGCCGCATTTCTGAAGTCTTTGGCGGTAGAAGATAGAGCCATATCGATAGGCTTTGAAAGAGTTAGGCTTGTATCGCTATTAACCAGCTGCGCCGCTGCGGACAGGTGATAACATTCATAGACTGCCGAGGTGTCTCTGTGTTTTCGATGATGGGAAGAAATCCACATCTGTGATTCCCTTTTTTTTTTTTTTTTTTTTTTTTTAGTGGGCAGATGCAGGTACATTAGAATCCTGTTTTTGCTTTTTGCCAGCTCTATTTGGAGAGAGCACGAGAAACCAAACGACAGATGTCCTTATCTGCTATCTTCAGCCCCAACCTCTAGTATTTACTTATCCAGACCTCACATTCTCCGTTAAATGCACTGTTGAAAGGCTTGATTACTGTACGGTCAAGTGTCTGTTGTTTATTCGTGGTGTGTGGGGGAAAGTTAAGCGTATCAGTGTGATGTTTCTTGGCAAATAGGACAACTTGAATTTCTTGTCCGACCAGGATGAGTAGAACTGAGTTTGCTTCTGATGGGTTTAAGAAACCCAGAAATTGATATCCTGCCACTTGCTTGTGCTTCCGTTTGGTGCTTCTTTCATTAGTTGTGAGTCCATACGAATCCTTGGAAATACAAAAAGAGGCGCGACAAAATGATCCCCTGCAACATTGATACAAAGCGTTAGTGTGGTGTTTCGTCCACGCTGACCATAAATGAAGCTTACTGACCAGCGTTTTGCCCCTATTGTATAAAATGTGATGAGCTGTCAAGTGAACAGTTGTAACAAATGTTTCATCACAACTGAATGTTCCTCTGGGTGGGAACGAGAACTTGCCTGCTAGTCCCTCCAGCATAGTATAAAAAGCACCCACTTGTTTTCTGTTGAAAACATGTGCTGTTTGCAGGCTGACGGATTGTTCAAAACGTAAGGAAAATTCGGATGCCGCTTTATAAAATCCAGAAAAAAAAATCTGCGGTTTTCTTGTTTCTATTGAACTGATGACCCAACTTCAAATGTTCCCATAAATCATAAACTAATTTTAAAATTTCTGTTTCGTTTAAAAAAAAAGAATTGTCTAAATGCTTAGAATGTTTTATTACCTCATCTTCCAGTTGATCAGTGGAAGTGTTTTTAAATCTGCCCCAGCTCTCTCTCTTAAGGGTAGCAACACGTTCCCTTAATGAGCTCATGGGGAAAGAAAAGTGTTCTGCTGCTCCCCTGATAATGAATTTTCCAGATAATACACCACAGACAGATTTTTTCTCTGTATTCTAGACCCATTTTGATTTTTTTTTACGCTAAGTTTCTGACTATAAGCCCTGAAAGTGAAAGACAGCTTCAGTATGCTTGTCCATACCAACATTAAAGATTAGAAAGACTTACTGGTTTTTAAATATATGGAATTTTCATTAAGAAAGGAACGCTGCCTTATTCTCAATTGATACATATTTTAGTCAACATTATAATAGTTTCGTTGAACCTACATGCAGAAAGTCCACAATCCCTGTGAAGATGTAGTAGTAATGAATGTTTACTTAACAAAGGATTTCTGTTCACTGACAATGACTGTAGGAATGTGGCGTGAGTAACAGTATGCACACGTGTTTCTCTACCACTAAGGAAGTCAGCTTCTGGAATCTAGCATGTAAACGGGCAAACCAAACCTGTGGCTTCTGTCACACAGCTTGAGGCTGAGAAATAGGAGTAATCCACTGAATTACAGGTCCATATAATTAACGTCGATTTGCAGTAGGAACATATACTCTATTCGAAAATTATGAATTGCCTCGAAGAAAACGATTTATCGACACATAGTCAGCAAGGATTGATAAAATATCGTTTTTGTGAAACACAACTAGCTCTTTATACTCATGAAGTAATGAGTGCTATCGACTGGAGATGTCAGATTGATTCCATATTTCTAGATTTCCAGAAAGATTTCGACACCGTTCCTCACAAGCGTCTTCTAACCAAACTGCACGCCTATGGAATATCAGTTGTGCGACTGGGTTCGTGATTCCCTGTCAGAAAGGTCACAGTTCGTAGTAATAGACGGAAAGTTATCGAGTAAAACAGAAGTAATATCCGCTTTTGCCCAAGGAAGTATTATAGGCGCTATATCGTTCCTCATCTTCATTAACGACATATGAGACAATCTGATTTTGAAAGTGGTTCATTGAACCATCTGCCATGCACTTTATTGTGAATAGCAGAGTAATCACGTAGATGTAGATGTAGATGTTCGTCGCTGGGACCTGTTCGCCCTTGAGCAAGCTCCCCTCCATGTTAGTTACAATGCACAGGTTTAAATAAGCCCTTTATAGTCACCTAATGACAATTATTCTGTGTTTGGGTAGTTAAGCTTTACTTTTGAAGCGACAGATAAATTGGTGTATATAATTATCTTACGTGACTCGTAAGACTGTTTATCAATACACGTGAACATTTTTTTATGAAATGAATGCATTCATATTTATTATTTAGCAATATTGACTTCTTCCGAGTAGACACCGGTGTATCGATAAATTTAAGGAACAACATGATTACGATTAGACTGCTAGTTTAAAACAGTACTTTATTAAGCAATACCAGCTAATTTCGAGAGCCTCTGGTTCTGAAGCGCTTAACAGATCTGCTTATATCGTCCACCAGCCTTGTAAGTAGTACTAAATAGAAATCACGTGCCATGTAAAGCTACGTGCAGCATGGTGGTCGCTGTATACGTCTCTGAATAATTACCAAAAGCTTCACATACACACATTTTCCAGTTGCCAGCCTTGAGGAAAAGATCCCGCTCTTTATATTTTGCCATGTTAGTCACATCATCAGTTGCGATAGTACTGTAGTATCATCCTTTACAAAATTTATTATTTGCTAGAGTATTTGCAAGATTATTGTGGTTCATGTCATGAACATAAAGCAGTTACTGCTAAGGCGGGCAGTACAGATGTCTCATTAGCTCTCTTTCCATTAATAATAATAATAATAATAATAATAATAATAATAATAATTATTATTATTATTATTATTATTATGCAGTATTCTGCCTAGTGGCAGGTCCGGAGAATTTCTGACGGCAGCGTTCCCTGACTTCTACTTCTTCCCTCACTCTGCTGAATCTCCTTCCATCTTTCATGTCATCCAGATGTTGAATTCTTCTTCTTCCTCGTTCTGTAGCTCCTCTGATCTTCCCTTCGATGACGTCGTGTATGACGTGCCAAAGTATGTGTCCGGTCCAGTTGGCCTTTCTCTGAATAATTGTATTCAAAATAGTTTTCTTTCTCTCCCACCCTTCTCAGTGCATTATCATTTGTCACTGCATCTGTCCAGCTTCTCTATTCTTCTCCAGCGCCACATTTCAAAACTTTCCGGGGAGTTTTTCTCCATTTTCCTCGTGGTCCAAATCTTTGCCCCGGCGCTTTATCGATTTGTCCCATAGTTACAAGCTCAATTTGCTGTTCAGCAGGGTCCTCTTCTTGTGGAATGCGTCTTTGGCCATGGCGATTCTTGCTCGAATTCCGTTTGTGGAGTAGGCATCATTTCTCAGCAAGCTTGAACTGCATTACATAAACCTCGATTGTCGACAGTTATCCTCAAAAGTTTCTCCCGATAAGTATCCGCATCACTTTTGATTTCTCGACGTTAATTCCATGCCGTATTTCCTTCCAGTTTCCACCAATCGTTTCATCATGTGTTGGAACTGTCTTCGATTTTTGGCGAGCGCTACCAGATAATCTGCTTACTTGATGGTGTTGATGAGTCGTCTTCCTATCCCGAAGTTTCCACATCGTCTCAAAGCTCCTCTTGTCAGTCATTCACCACATAGGTTGAAGAGAATGGCGACAACACTAATCATATTTTGTATCTCAGTCAGATTAAGAGAAATTTACTACATGATTGGCACTTTAAAAGCGTTTTTGACTCAGCCTTTATGATTCAGCATTTGGGGCATAGATCAGAAGACTAACAGAACAGAAGTTAACATTGCAGGCAGATGTGGTTTCATATTTTACCAGTAATTCATAACATTCTGCGACAAAATGGAAGCATTTTTCTCAATCCAGCAAAATTTCAAATTAGTGTGAGCTGAATTATAGTGACCAATACTTACTTTTTCAGTCAGTTACAACAATACAAATTTGCAGTTTACCGTCAACATGAGATTTTGTTACGTTCTTAACAGTAATTTCAAAAGTTCTCTGTTGTTATGAGGAGGTTTCACATAAGTGTGTCTACTTTTTTCCGGAGCAAACCTAGATACTATCTTTTAAATGAAGAAGAAAGATTAGAGTTTAGTAATACGTCGACTTTCAGGTTGTTAGAGATGGTGTCGTACGACAGTAAAACTGAAAAAAAGTTGATATATCTGAAGCAACATTCCAGTTTCCCTATTGTGTTATTCTGGACACCCCAACAAATTAGTGTGAGCTATTGTGTACTTGTCAACTATTACTGAAATACTTACGAGTTTTACCATGTCACGCCACAAACCAAGAACGTATCTGCGAAGGTATCTGACTTAATGTGAAAATAGTAGTTACACGTCTTTGGAAGCTGCTCATAATGATGGAGATACTTTGAAATTGTTTTATGTCGTATACATTACATCGTAGATCCGACATTTGTCGAAATAAAGTTATCAGTTTGGATAGATTGCATGACCTTGATTAGCATTCATGAAAGAACGTTTTAACACGCGTTAACCTGCTGTTCATGCACAACAAATTTGATCGTACGAAATAATAAACATTTCAGCAATGAGTTACTGGATTATCACTCGTTCCGACTCTACAGCGACAAAAAGCATAAGGTTGTTTGCAAAGCGTTTTCTGTGTGTATGAGATCTTTCAATATTACTGGACTACGTACAAATCTCGAAAGCATCATCTATATGGATGAAAGAAGTTACGGTGTAACACTTAATGACTACGATTAGAATTTCACAAGTTTATCTAACACAAGGAAAAATATTTAAAATTCTTCATTATGCACCTAATCAAGAACGAAAAATTGACACATTAAGAAAATGCGCGGAAATTAGGATACACGTAAAGAATAACGTACAGTAAAAACGAAAAAAGAAAATTACTGTAGCGTCTCCATCAACGTTATACGTGTCTGTAGCATTCGGCACACATAAGAAATAAAGAAGAATCTTCTCACAGCAAAGCATTCCTGAGAGAGACCACTACTTCAGCTCTTCTGCAGCATTGGTACTCAGGAAGATTACAAGCGCTGGTTACACGAATCAGATTACTCCCTCCCTTCCCTGACTTTGAGCTGCTACGGCAAATATCCGAGTCTGAATTCAGACGACAAATCTATTTGCGGAAGGACATTAGGAGACTTTTCTCTTATCAGATATTCACGAGGGGAGCTGAATTTTTACTACGAGAAAAGCATAAGTCACGTAGAGGCTCTTTTAGACAGATAAGTAAAATTTCTTCATTAGATTTCAGATCTCTATGTTAAGCGGCGGATATTATCTCCGTTCTTTCCCTCTGATCTTCGAAACCAGTAAACACAATCCCCAGTTTTTTAAAGAATCGAACTCCCATATATAAAAGTTTCAGACATTTCATTACTTTAAAAATAAGTTAATGTGTTAAATATTTGACGTTAAGCACAGAAAACCTTATTGCTGGAAGATGAATACCCTAATTTTATTGGTTTTATTAGTTTCGGATTATTCATTCGTACATCCCCTGAACAATGTATCGTGCAATTACAAATTCACTAATATTGGGTGGTATGTGTGAACACTGTCTGTAAATTGTGTTTAGCGGGTGGAGTTAATAGCAAAAAAAGGAATAAATTAAAACCTCACGCATGACGCAGAAACTGGACAGCATGAACAGCGAAAATGTGGTGAGCGGTAAACTCTTTTCTTTTTATTATTTTGTGGGGCAACGATAAAAAGTTTCTAGGTAGTTTTAAATTATGTGTAAACTTTGATGTAAGTCACTAAGAGCTCTCATTCCGAAGAAATTCTCAAATAGTGAATGAATATAGTCTGGGTAATTTCTGCTCTGTGGCTTAACACTATTCCAAAGGATACACACAGTTTCTAACTTTAGTGATTAACTTATTGCGGTATATAATTTTTTTTTAATTCGCCCAGTAATTATATGAATTACTTAAAATCAAATTTTTGTTGTCTCTGAAAACCTCAAATATGCAAGTCTCAGACGGTGTTCAGGAAAGATAGATTAGGCAGAATTGGTGGTGGAGTGTTTGTGTCTGTCAGTAGTGGTTTATCTTGTAGTGAAGTCGAAGTAGATACTCCGTGCGAATTGGTATGGGTGGAGGTTATACTTAACAGCCGAACTAAGTTAATAATTGGCTCCTTCTACCGACCCACAGACTCCGATGATATACTTGCTGAACAGTTCAGAGAAAATTTGAGTCTCGTAACAAATAAATACCCCACTCATACGGTTATAGTTGGTGGGGAGTTCAACCTTCCCTCGATATGTTGGCAAAAATACTTGTTCATAACCGGTGGTAGGCAGAAAATATCTTCCGACATTGTCCTAAATGCTTTCTCCGAAAATTATTTCGATCAATTAGTCCACGAACCCACGCGAATTGTAAATGGTTGCGAAAACGAACTTGACCTCTTAGCCACAAACAATCCAGAGCTAATAGAGAGCATCATGACTGATACAGGGATTAGTGATCACAAGGTCGTTCTAGCTAGGCTAAATACCGTTTCTTCCAAATCCACCAGAAACAAACGCAAAATAATTTTATTTAAAAAAGCGGATAAAGTGTCACTAGAAGCCTTCCTAAGAGACAATCTCCATTCCTTCCGAACTAACTATGCAATTGTAGACGAGATGTGGCTCAAATTCAAAGATATAATAGCAACAGCAATTGAGAGATTCATACTTCATAAATTGGTAAGAGATGGAACTGATCCCCCATGGTACGGTGCAAAACAGGTCCGAAAGCTGTTGCAGAGGTAACGGAAAAAGCATGCGAAGTTAAGAAGCACGAGAAATCCCGAAGATTGGCTGAAATCTACAGATGCGCGAAATTTGGCACGGAATTCAATTCGAGATGCCTTTAATATGTTCCACAACGAAACATTGCCTCGAAATTTGGTAGAAAATCCGAAGAAATTCTGGTAGTATGTAAAGTACACAAGCGGCAAGACGCAGTCAATACCTTCGCTGCGCAGTGCCGATGGTAATGTTACCGACGACTGTGCCGCTAAAGCGGAGTTATTGAACGCAGTTTTCCGAAATTCCTTCACCAGGCAAGACGAATGGAATATTCCAGAATTTGAAACACGAACAGCTGCTAGAATGAGTTTCTTAGAAGTAGATACCTTAGGGGTTGCGAAGCAACTCAAATAGCTTGATACAGGCAAGTCTTCAGGTCCAGATTGTATACCGATTAGGTTCCTTTCAGATTACGCTGATACAATAGCTCCCCACTTAGCAGTCATATACAACCGCTCGCTCACCGATAGATCTGTACCTACAGATTGGAAAATTGCGCAGGTCGCACCACTGTTTAAGAGGGCTAGTAGGAGTAATCTATCGAACCACAGACCTATACCATTGACGTCGGTTTGCAGTAGGGTTTTGAAGCATATACTGTATTCAAACATTATGAATAACCTCGAAGGGAACGATCTATTGGTACGTAATCAGCATGGTTTCAGAAAACATCGTTCTTGTGCAACGCACGAAGTAACGGCCGGTATCGACAGGGGATCTCAGGTTGATTCCGTATTTCTGGATTTCCGGAAAGCTTTTGACACCGTTCCTCACAAGCGACTTCTAATCAAGCTGCGGGCCTATGGAGTATCGTCTCAGTTGTGCGACTGGATTCGTGATTTCCTGTCAGGAAGGTCGCAGTTCGTAGTAATAGACGACAAACCATCGAGTAAAACTGAAGTGATATCAGATGTTCCCCAGAAAAGCGTCCTGGTACCTCTGCCGTTCCTGATCTATGTAAATGACCTGGGTGAGAATCTGAGCAGTTCTCTTAGGTTGTTCGCAGATGATGCTGTAATTTACCGTCTAGTAAAGTCATCCGAAGACCAGTATCAGTTGCAAAGCGATTTAGAAAAGATTGCTGTATGGTGTGGCAGGTGGCAGTTGATGCTAAATAACGAAAAGTGTGAGGTGATCCACATGAGTTCCAAAAGAAATCCGTTGGAATTCGATTACTCGATAAATAGAACAATTGTCAAGACTGTCAATTCAACTAAGTACCTGGGTGTTAAAATCACGAACAACTTCAGTTGGAAAGACCACATAGATAATATTGTGGGGAAGGCGAGCCAAAGGTTGCGTTTCATTGGTAGGACACTTAGAAGATGCAACAAGTCCACTAAAGAGACAGCTTACAATACACTCGTTCGTCCTCTGTTAGAATATTGCTGCGCGCTGTGGGATCCTTACCAGGTGGGATTGACGGAGGACATCGAAAGGGTGCAAAAAAGGGCAGCCCGTTTTGTATTATCACGTAATAGGGGAGAGAGTGTGATAGATATGATCCGCGAGTTGGGATGGTAGGCATTAAAGCAAAGACGTTTTTCATCGCGGCGAGATCTACACTCCTGGAAGTGGAAAAAAGAACACATTGACACCGGTGTGTCAGACCCACCATACTTGCTCCGGACACTGCGAGAGGGCTGTACAAGCAATGATCACACGCACGGCACAGCGGACACACCAGGAACCGCGGTGTTGGCCGTCGAATGGCGCTAGCTGCGCAGCATTTGTGCACCGCCGCCGTCAGTGTCAGCCAGTTTGCCGTGGCATACGGAGCTCCATCGCAGTCTTTAACACTGGTAGCATGCCGCGACAGCGTGGACGTGAACCGTGTGTGCAGTTGACGGACTTTGAGCGAGGGCGTATAGTGGGCATGCGGGAGGCCGGGTGGACGTACCGCCGAATTGCTCAACACGTGGGGCGTGAGGTCTCCACAGTACATCGATGTTGTCGCCAGTGGTCTGCGGAAGGTGCACGTGCCCGTCGACCTGGGACCGGACCGCAGCGATGCACGGATGCACGCCAAGACCGTAGGATCCTACGCAGTGCTGTAGGGGACCGCACCGCCGCTTCCCAGCAAATTAGGGACACTGTTGCTCCTGGGGTATCGGCGAGGACCATTCGCAACCGTCTCCATGAAGCTGGGCTACGGTCCCGCACACCGTTAGGCCGTCTTCCGCTCACGCCCCAACATCGTGCAGCCCGCCTCCAGTGGTGTCGCGACAGGCGTGAATGGAGGGACGAATGGAGACGTGTCGTCTTCAGCGATGAGAGTCGCTTCTGCCTTAGTGCCAATGATGGTCGTATGCGTGTTTGGGGCCGTGCAGGTGAGCGCCACAATCAGGACTGCATACGACCGAGGCACACAGGGCCAACACCCGGCATCATGGTGTGGGGAGCGATCTCCTACACTGGCCGTACACCACTGGTGATCGTCGAGGGGACACTGAATAGTGCACGGGACATCCAAACCGTCATCGAACCCATCGTTCTACCATTCCTAGACCGGCAAGGGAACTTGCTGTTCCAACAGGACAATGCACGTCCGCATGTATCCCGTGCCACCCAACGTGCTCTAGAAGGTGTAAGTCAACTACCCTGGCCAGCAAGATCTCCGGATCTGTCCCCCATTGAGCATGTTTGGGACTGGATGAAGCGTCGTCTCACGCGGTCTGCACGTCCAGCACGTACGCTGGTCCAACTGAGGCGCCAGGTGGAAATGGCATGGCAAGCCGTTCCACAGGACTACATCCAGCATCTCTACGATCGTCTCCATGGGAGAATA